>NW_011501232.1:27643-52111 GCF_000495115.2 Populus euphratica | reverse complement strand
GGGTTGAGGATAGGCTTCCCATCCAGTTTTCTTAAAAACTGGCAAACAGGGTCTTTTTTAGTCACATTCCTAAGACTAAGTCGATCATGTTCTTTATGAAATAGTGGCCATAAATCATGAATTGCATGATGTACATCGCCACTAGGATACGTCTCAAGAGTCAATAGAAGATTATCTAAAGACTCTTTACTCAGGCCATCCTTAATGAATTGTATTTTATCTTCACGGTTTATAGATATCATTCCTAAAGAACGACATTGTGAATTACAAGTCCATCTAGCACATCGATGACAGACTTCTAGTCGTTTTGCACGACGTTTCTTTGCAAAAGTGCTTTTACCTATTCCAGGCATGTGTGAAACGAAGGAATTAGAGGACTCACCTGATAATCGGACCTTTGCTTCAATCAACCAGCGAATATCTTTAGGAATTCCATGATTCATTAACAATCTCAATCTTGCACATCTAGCACGGTAAATTTTTGTAATCGCATTCTGAGGCAAAGCGGGAAAATACTTTTTCAATTTTCAAGATTAGTGTCCATTTTCAAATGAGAATTGGAAGAGAGATTCAAAGAATTGCACAAATATATACACAGATATTAGTTATTGTGGGAAACTGAAAGAACCGACTTAAGTCACGGAGTACCGTTGTCCGCCATTTGACCGGGGTGAGAGAAACTAGTAAAAATCACTCAAAAAGAAACACAAAAACAATATGAGAAAAATAAAATAATCAACCTTTATCTACAAGATCATTCCAACCAGTTGATTCATTTTCACTAGGAAACTTATCAAAGTATGCTTTCAAACGATGTCCATTTTCCTTAAAATCATTATCATTCATTAAATTCTCAATATCACAGGCACCATAAGAATTGTTCCATCTTGATCTTAGCTCTCTAGGGAATGCATAAAGTTGAGAATTATAAAACAAAACTTTTTGATCAGTATCAAGTTTTTGATAATTTTCACAAGTTTTGCAGAATGCATGCGTGTCCTTGAACATGGTGGGCCAATAAAATCCATTTTGAAAGATTTTTACAGCTGTCTTTTTTTACGAGAAATAACTTCCACATGCTTCAGAATGACAAAGTTTAATGACACTACTTACCTCATTGTTGGGAATGAATCTTTGAAATATTTGATCAGGACAATATTTGAATAAGTTAGGGTTATCACAATAAAAATTCTTCACTTCATTCAAAAACTTTTATTTGTCTTGGGTACTCCAATCAGTTGGCAAATCTCCTAAAGTAAGAAAATTGATATTTTTATCATACCAAGACATTGAACGAAGAGAAAGTAAGGATTCGTTAGGAAAGTAATCATCGATTGGTGTGATGTCAGATGTCGAATCTATTGTCGTTGTTGACAAAAGATTCGCATCAACATTTTCGGTGCTTATTTCATCCGTGATTTCTTCTTTAGAATAAATCATTTGTAAATCTTCAGATTCATCCAACTCATTTTTACTTAAAGTAGATTCAAGTTGATCATAAACTAATTCGTCATTATGATCTACTTCTTGTAAATCATTATCATCTCTAGGTTGCTTGCAAATGTTGAAAATATTCATCTCCAATGTCATTGATGTAACCATATTATTCGATAGTTTCACCCACTTTTACCTAATGTTTTGTCCATGTTTTATATGTAAAATGCCTTGATATTCTTTGTTTTATGTTTTGAAGGCACTTTTGGATGAAAAATGCAAAAAGGAGTAAATTGGAGATAATTGGCAGATTTGATGTTTAGTCGATGTTTTGTGCAGAGCGTGATTTCTAGAGATCAAAATGAAGTGATTCCAGTGGCTCTAAAAAGCTAACATCCATACCTTTCTGGAAATGTAATGCAAGAAAAATACAAAGAGGAAGATCATGGAAATCACATCCTTCAAAGTCAAATCTCGTATTCTGCCACTGTTGACCTTTGTCCATTCAAAATTCCATATCTGGAGCTATAGAAATCCAATTGATGCAAACTCAATTTTGTTGGATTCCTGACTCAAAGGTCTAGAAACGCTCCAATTTTCAGCCAACAACGATGTCAGATGTGGGCGATATGATTTTGCAAAGATGACAACTGAATTCTGCCAGCAATCAGGTTTCGTGAAGAAATGAGTCCAAATTATGTTTCGAAGCTTCTAAACTATCATCCAAGTTATAATTTCAGCAATTTAGCCCCTCTAGTAAATAAATCTAGAAGGTCAAGAAAAGTAGCCACCAACCTCAATCCACCAACCTCAAATCACCAACCACAAACCAGCTGCAAGTTGGAATGCTGCCATTGTCAAAGAAGGAGGCTACAATGGTGGGTTGTTTGTGGTGACTACTAATGTCAAAGTTTGGCAGCCACCATTGTTGATAAAGAAGCAAGAGGAGCTGCCATTGAAGCCTATATATAGACATCAAGAGAGCCAAGAAAGAGGAGGAGGGAGTGCAATAGAATCAAAGAAAGGTGGTAGCAACTAGAAGTGAAGAAACACAAACTCTCCTCTCTACATACTAGAAATAATGCTTTCTTTTATCTTTAGAAGTAGTTGTTCAATAGATATGCAAGGCTAAGCTCTTTTCTTGGTTGCAAGGACGCAGAAACTTTCAGATTTCAAGAACTGTGAGATTTATTCTTCATTTATTTTCAGTTTGTATTATGAATGAGTATGATTGTTTTCCTATGCATGTTTTCTATGATTGTTGTTGATAATTGCTAGAGCGGACTCTAAGTTATTATTGTGAACAATCTATTGCTAAGTTTGATATCAGAACCGGAGTTAGGGTATATAAACTTGTGAAGCAACTAAGCTTGATAATTGTGGCGGAACTACGTTATTAAACTTAGGGAAAACATTCGATCAAAGCAACACAAGCAGACAACTTGGTTGTTAAGATTAATGAATTTATCTAGATCTTAAGGCTGCCATTAGATTAAATCATTAGTGCGGACACTGTGATTATTTGTTGGTTAGGGCTAGTTATACGGCGGATCCGTTAATTAACCAAAGTTAAGAAAAGATAAAAATTCAAAATATAAACTGGAGTTTCGTTTCAAGGATCGGTTCTGATTTCTGTAGGTGGATGTGTGCTTGTGACCAAGGTTTGTTTTCTTGATAAATTTCAGTTTTAATTGATTGTGTTCACTAGTTTAATTTCTTCCATAGTTTAGATTATCACAAATCAAAACCCCCCAATTGCATAACATATAGCATAAAAATCTAAACTAAATCTTCCTCGTGGGATCGATCCCTTGCTTGCTCTATACTATCTTGTGTGATTTAAGTGTAAGGGTAATTAATTTGTGCGACCGCGACATCGCAACAAATTTTGGCGCCGTTGCCGGGGAAGTAATTTTAGTTAATTCTTGTGCTTGTACTGTTATTTTTATTTGCTGTGATTTTTATTTATTATTATTTAGAAAAAAAAAACAAAAAAAAAGTTTTTTGCTTGCGGCGGTACTGTTCACTTGCCGCAACGGTACTGTTCAAAACAGATTTGTTTGTGGAATTAAGGTTCGACCTTTTGTTTTCTGAAGGGAAATGACGTTTTGAACAAGACTAGTTGTTAACCACTAACCTTACCATTTCGAGGCCAAATTCCTCTGTTATCTAAGGTTTTTAGGCAATTTTAGTTTCCTAGCGTTGGATTTTCATATAATTTGCATTATTTTTCGTCTCTTGTGTGGTTTATTTCTTTTGAATTTTCTTAGCAATTGATGCCTGTGACCCGTTCTACTAATCAAATTCAAGTGCAGGTTGATTTTGAAATAGAAAGCACTTTACGCAGGTTAAGAAAGGAAGCTCGCCTCAACACCATGGCTATTGCACGACAACAAACACTCAAGGAGCTTGCTGCTCCTAATGTGGAAAATCAGCCACTATGCATAAACATTGACAATAATGTAAACTTTGAGCTCAAATCTGGTTTTATACATTTGTTACCAACATTTAATGGTCTTGCAGGAGAAGATCCACATACTCATCTCAAGGAGTTCCATATGGTTTACGTTGGCATGAAACCGAATGGAGTTGATGAAGAACAGGTTAAGTTGAAAGCTTTCCCTTTCTCTTTAAAAGGGGCAGCAAAGGCATGGCTTTTCTCTATTCTCCCAGGATCTATTGGAACTTGGAATGTCATGAAGAAGATTTTCCTTGAGAAGTATTTCCCAGCATCTCGAGTTGCCAACATAAGGAAAGAAATATGTGGGATTCGGCAATCTCATGGAGAGACACTCTCTGAGTATTGGGAAAGATTTAAGCAACTGTGCATTCAATGTCCTCATCATCAAATACTTGATCAGTTGCTCATTCAATATTTCTATGAAGGATTAATGCCTACTGACCGTAGTATCATTGATGCTGCAAGTGGAGGCGCATTGGTGGATAAGACACCCGAGGCTGCACGCCAATTGATCTCAAACATGGCAGCCAACTCAAAACAGTTTGGCACTCGTGGAGACTTCTCCAACAAACGAGTAAATGAGGTAAGTATTTCTAACATTGAGAATAAAGTTAATGATCTTACTTCTCTTGTGCGTTCTTTGGCTTGTGGAAATGTGCAGCAGGTGAAAGTTTGTAGCATATGCTCCTTACAAGGACATGCTTCGGATATGTGCCCAACAATGCAAGAAGATTATATTGAACAAGCTCATGCAATTGATGGAGCATTCAACGGACAGCTCCAGCGTAAATATGATCCCTTTTCCAACACGTACAATCCCGGATGGAGAGATCATCCCAACTTACGCTATGGCAACCCATCCCAACAAGGCAATCAAGGCCGACAATTCCATCCCTATGGATTTCAGCCCCAACAGAATTATCAAGCAAGACAACCCCCTCCATTCACAAACTCCAATGTTACTGGGTCGTCATCCAATGATGATCTTCGTGAGATGATGAAAACTTTGGCTTCTAATACTGTTACCTTGCAACAAAATGTCATGTCTTTTCAACAGGAAACAAGGTCAAGTATTCACAACTTGGAGAAGCAAATGGGGCAAGTAGCTTCAAGTTTAGGGAAATTGGAGGCACAAATGAATGGAAAATTGCCTTCCCAGGCATTGAATCCAAAAGAGAATGTTAGTGCGATCATGTTGAGAAATGGGAAAGAACTTGAAGAGAAAAGGTCGAAAGAGATTGAGATGGAGGAAGAAGAAGAGATAGAAACTGAATTAAGTACAAAGAAGAAACATCCTTCTCCTTTCCAAACTGAAACAACGACCAACACTCCAAAGGTAACTCCTCACTCAATGAATTCTAGTTTTAAAGCAATTCCACCCTTTCCTGTGAGTTCTTCTAGGTCAAAGAAAGAGGACAAAGAAAAAGAAATTTTAGAGGTTTTCAAGAAAGTAGAACTCAACATTCCTTTGCTTGATGCTATCAAGCAAATTCCCAAGTATGCCAAATTTTTGAAGGAGTTGTGTACTACCAAGAGAGCTTTCAAATTGAAAGGTCATGAAATGGTAAGTATGGGTGAAGTTGTGTCTGCTGTTGTTCAAAAGAATATGCCTTTGAAGAAAAAGGACCCAGGTGCGTTTACTATCCCATGTGTTATTGGTAATGCTAGTTTCAAGAGGGCCTTGTGTGATTTAGGTGCATCCATTAGTGTTATGCCCAAACATGTTTATGATTCTCTTAGTCTTGAGCCTTTGCATAAAACTAGCATTGTAATACAACTTGCAGATCGTAGTTTTGTTTACCCACTTGGTGTGATAGAAGATGTTCTAGTCAAGATTGATAGTTTGGTTATTCCATGTGATTTTTATATTCTTGATATGGAACATGATTCTTGTGATTTATTAACCAGCACTCCTATATTGTTTGGGAGACCATTCTTGAAAACTGCCAATACAAAGATTGATTGTGGTAAGGATACCTTGTCTATGGAGGTAGGAGATGAAAAAATTGAATTCAATTTTCATGATGCAATGAAATATCCTTATAGCAATGTTTATTCTATCACATGCTATGACCAAATTGATAAGTGTGTGCAGCAAGTTTGTGATTTTGATTGCGAAGATGGATTAAGCATAGCTTTGAGCTATGGCTATGATTTCACCAAGATAGAAGAGATGGAGAGGCACATATGTGTTCCCCAAAACATGCACGAATCAGTATTGGCCTTACAAGCTTTACAAACCGTTCCCCATGGTAATGTCTTTATTGATTTATTACTCTCACATAAAAAGCTTTTGCCATCTATTTTACAGGCCCCTGAGTTAGAATTAAAACCTTTGCTCGATAATTTGAAGTATGTATTCATTGGCGACAACAATACACTTCCTGTTATCATAGCAAAAGGTTTGACAAGTATACAAGAGGAAAAACATGTGAAGTTGTTGTGTGATCACAAAACGGCCATTGGATGGACTTTAGCTGACATCAAGGGCATTAGTCCCTCAATGTGTATGCATCACATACTATTGGAGGACAACGCAAAACCAACAAGGGAACTGCAAAGGAGGTTGAACCCACCTATGATGGAGGTAGTGAAAGCTGAAATTTTAAAACTGTTAGATGCAGGAGTCATTTACCCCATCACTGACAGTAAATGGGTGGCGCCAATCCATGTGGTGCCTAAAAAGACTGGAATCACATTGGTGAAAAACAAAAATGATGAGCTCATTCCTACTCGCATCTCGAGTGGATGGAGAATGTGTGTTGATTATAGAAAGCTCAATCTTTCTACACGCAAAGATCATTTCCCATTACCATTCATAGATCAAATGCTTGAACACCTAGCAGGTAAGTCTTTTTATTGCTTTCTTGATGGATATAGTGGATACAATCAGATTGTTATTAATCCTGAGGATCAAGAAAAAACTACATTTACTTGTCCATTTGGTACATATGCATATAGGAGAATGCCTTTTGGTCTTTGTAATGCTCCTGCAACTTTTCAAAGATGCATGATGAGTATTTTTTCTGACTATGTTGAAAGAATAATCGAGGTTTTTATGGATGATTTCACGGTGTATGGTGATTCTTTTGATAAATGTTTAGAAAATTTATCTTTGATCCTAAAAAGGTGCATTGAAACAAACCTTGTCTTGAACTATGAAAAGTGTTATTTTATGGTAGAACAAGGAATAGTTCTTGGGCATGTTGTGTCTTCACGTGGATTACAAGTTGATAAAGCTAAGATAGATGTTATTTCATCATTGCCTTACCCCTCATGCGTGAGGGAAGTTCGTTCTTTTCTAGGTCATGCAGGTTTCTATCGACGCTTTATCAAAGATTTCTCGAAGATTACAGCACCTTTATGCAGACTATTAGCCAAAGAAGTGGATTTTGTGTTTGATCAAGCCTGTAAAGATGCTCATGATGAGCTTAAGAGACGTGTCACATCTGCCCCTATCATCCAACCACCAAATTGGGATGAACCTTTTGAGATAATGTGTGATGCGAGTGACTATGCGGTAGGAGTTGTGCTTGGGCAAAGAATTGGGAAGAATTTGCATGTTATTGCCTACGCTTCTCGCATGTTGGATGGAGCACAATGCAATTACCATACAACTGAAAAGGAACTTTTTGCAGTGGTGTTTGCTCTTGAAAAATTCAGGTCATATCTACTTGGTACAAAAGTCATTATTTTTACTGACCATGCAGCTCTCAGGTATCTTTTGAAGAAGAAGGAGTCCAAACCAAGACTGATTAGGTGGATCTTGCTTTTACAAGAATTCGATCTTGAGATCAAAGACAAAAAAGGTGCCGAAAACCATGTGGCTGATCACTTGAGTCGACTAAGGACCGATGATATTCCAACTGAAACAATAAGAGAAACATTTCCTGATGAACAATTGTATATGTTGCACTCCTCTACAAGACCATGGTATGCTGATTTGGTGAACTATTTAGTCACTAAAGAATTCCCTCCAGGTTTGTCTACATCCCAAAAGGACAAGTTACGAGCTGATGCTAAATATTATTTTTGGGATACTCCTTACTTGTGGAAATTTTGTGTGGATCAAGTAGTAAGGAGATGTGTACCACAGGATGAATTTCATTCTATTCTCACTTTTTGTCATTCTCATTCTTGTGGTGGGCATTTTGGAGCAAAAAGAACAGCCCACAAGGTACTTCAAAGTGGTTTCTATTGGCCTTCTATTTTTAAAGATGCATATCACTTCTGCAAATCATGTGAAAAATGCCAAAGAACAGGTAATATCACTCATAAAAATCAAATGCCTTTAACAAATATTCTTGTAAGTGAAATTTTTTATGTTTGGGGTATTGACTTTATGGGTCCATTTCCTTCTTCTTTTGGAAATCTTTATATTCTTCTTGCTGTTGATTATGTGTCCAAATGGATTGAGGCGAAAGCCACACGAACTAACGATGCTAAGGTTGTTTTAGATTTTGTCAGGACTCACATATTTGATAGGTTTGGCATCCCTAAAGCTATCATCAGTGATCGTGGCACTCATTTCTGCAATCGTTCCATGGAAGCATTGCTACGCAAATATCATGTGACTCATCGAACATCCACAGCATATCATCCGCAAACGAATGGCCAAGCTGAAATTTCCAATCGAGAAATCAAGTCCATTTTGGAGAAAACAGTGCAACCTAACCGACGAGATTGGAGTCTACGCCTTGGAGATGCACTTTGGGCTTATAGGACTGCTTATAAATCACCTATAGGAATGTCACCTTATAGAATGATTTATGGGAAAGCATGTCATCTACCGGTGGAGCTTGAACACAAAGCTTTTTGGGCCATTAAACAATGCAACATGGATTATGATGCTGCTGGGATTGCAAGAAAATTGCAACTGCAAGAGTTGGAAGAAATTCGAAATGATGCTTACGAGAATGCAAAAATTTACAAAGAAAAGACTAAGAATCTTCATGACCGAATGCTTACAAGAAAGGAATTTCATGTTGGAGACAAAGTCCTTCTTTATCATTCGCGTTTAAAACTTTTTCCTGGAAAATTGCGCTCTCGTTGGATTGGACCCTTTGTTGTTTCTAATATTTTTCCTTATGGTGCAGTTGAAATTACAAGTTTAGAAACCAGCAAAGTACTCAAGGTCAATGGACATCGTTTGAAACCTTTCTATGAAGGTTGGATGGCAGAACTCACCGCTTCTGTAGAGTTAGCTGAACCAATCTATGAAGAATGAACATGCCACATGTCAAGCCAATGACATAAAACAAAAGCGCTTACTGGGAGGCAACCCAGCACACAAAAAGAAAAATTAGATTTGCTCTCTTTTTCCTTATCTTTTATTTTTTTGTATTTTAATTTATTTTATGTCATTCTCTTATGTTCCTTTGCTTTTATTTCAACATTGAGGACAATGTTGTGTTTTAAGTGTGGGGGTATTGGGAGAATTTTTATTTTCTTTGTTGTTCTTAAAAAAAAAAAATTTGTGTTTGATCTTTTTAACTCCCATTGGTTTTTGAGAATATGAGTATTATGTATAAGAATTAATTGAGATAGATGAAGATATAAATCAAATGAAAGAGTATGCATGCAAATTTTAAGGTTTAATTGGTTTAGGGATTGACTTTGAGAATATGTCATGTTGATTTTATAGTGTTATACCACTGCAAGTTTTTGAGCCTTCAACATTGTATTCTTTGAGGTGCATTCTTTCAATGATATGTATCTCTAGAACTTGCTTCATATCTTATTGAGATTATATTACATTACAAATATACATGAAGATGATAAAGGCAATAGGAATTTTAAAGCACTTGAACCAAAAAGCCAACCTAAAGCATATTATCCTTAGTGAGCCCCTTTTGAGCTTATTTATCTTTTCTTTGCTTTATCCATGTATAAGCCTTAACTTTATATATATTTTCCTTTTCCCCTGGCCAAGGATTAGTAGAGCATGTACTTGTGATACTTCATGGAATTATGGTTGGAAATTATATGAAAAGATAGAAGAAGTGATGCTTGATGAAAAGATGGGCAAAATTACAAAAAAAAAAGAAAAAAAAAAGAAGAAAAAAAAATGTTCCTTTATGTTCTTAAGATTTTATGTTAAAAGAGCTTATCAAAAGGAGTTAAGCATTGGTGATTAAAGATGAAAAATTTATGAGCTTTGATGGAATATCTTGTTTGAAATATCATTTTTCGGAATGCTCTACTTTCTTTGATTTGAACTTTTTCTTTTACTCTCTTTTACCTCACCTTAACCTTAGCCCCATTACAACCGGAAAATAAGACCTTTTGATTCATGTATTGTTTGTAATATGTTAGTAATGGAGATGAGATTGAAAAGCAAGCTTACTCTTTGATTGAATTTGAGAGATTTAAACACATAAACCCTAAACACATGAGTGTTGGAGTGTATATCAATTAGAGGACCTATCACTTTGGCATGACATAGATTTCATTTAAATCCCGACGATTGATTGAATTTTGAAGTTTGCATGTAAACAAATTCATAAAAATTTATTTATTTTATCCTTTTTTATTATATTCTTATTTATAATGCTTGTACTCTTAGATATTGATGGGAGATTAAGAGATTGATCATGGTTATTTTCAATTCAATTTAATTTTATTTATCCTTTCTCGAGGACGAGAAAGAGCTAAGTGTGGGGGTATTTGATGTAACCATATTATTCGATAGTTTCACCCATATTTACCTAATGTTTTGTCCATGTTTTATATGTAAAATTCCTTGATATTCTTTGTTTTATGTTTTGAAGGCACTTTTGGATGAAAAATGCAAAAAGGAGTAAATTGGAGATAATTGGCAGATTTGATGTTCAGTCAATGTTTTGTGCAGAGCGTGAGTTCTAGAGATCGAAATGAAGTGATTCTAGTGGCAATAGAAAGCTAACATCCATACCTTTCTGGAAATGCAATGCAAGAAAAATAAAAAGAGGAAGATCATGGAAATCACATCCTTCAAAGTCAAATCTCGCATTTTGCCACTGTTGACCTTTGTCTATTCAAAATTCAATAGTTGGAGCTATAGACGTCCAATTTATGCAAACTCAATTGTTTTGGATTCCTGACTCAAAGGACTATAAACGCTCCAAATTTCATCCAAAACAGATGTTATATGAGGGAGATATGATTTTTCAAAGATGACAAATGAATTCTGCCAGCAATCAGGTTTCGTGAAGAAATGAGTCCAAATTACGTTTCGAAGCTTCTAAACCGTCATCCAAGTTTTTATATCAGCAATTTAGCTCCTCTAAGTCAGATTTTGAAGATTTCATGCAAGGCTATTTCTCTTTTTTAGGGAAAATAGTTATAGAAATACTTAAATGTCAATTGTCAACTTAAGGGAGGACTACTTTGTAAATTAGGAACTAGGGTTTCTTAGCATATAAAAAGAAAGAGAGAGAGGAGAGAAGGGGGGAAGCAGCCAGAAGTGAAGAAATACAAATTCTCTCCTCTACAAATCCAAAAAATCATGCTCTCTTCATTCTTTAAGAGTAGTTGTTCAATGGTTATGCAAGGCTAAGCTCTTTTCTTGGTTGCAAGGACACAACAAACCTTCGGATTTCAAGAACCGTGAGATTTATTCTTCCTTTTATTTTCAGTTTATATTATGAATAAGTATGGTTGTTTTCCTATGCATATTTTCTATGATTGTTGTTGATAATTGCTAGAGCGGAACTCTAAGTTATTATTGTGAACAATTTATTGCTAAGTTTGATATCAAAACCGGAGTTGTGATGTATGAACTTGTGAAGCAACTAAGCTTGATAATTGTGGCGGAACTACATTATTAAACTTAGGGAAAACACTCAAATATCTAGTTCTTAGGGCTGCCATTGAACTAAATCATTAATGCGGACATTGTGATTATTTGTTGGTTAGGGTTAATTATACGGCGGATCCGTTAATTAACCAACATTAAGAAAAGATAAAAATTTAGAATATAAATTGTAGTTTTGTTTCAAGAATCGGTTCTAATTTCCATTGGTGGATATGTGCTTGCAACCAAGGTTTGTTTTCTTGATAAATTTCGATTTCAATTGATTTTGTTTGCTAGTTTAATTTCTTCCATAGTTTAGATCATCACAAATCAAAACCCCCCAATTGCATAACGTATAGCATAAAAATCTGAACTAAATCTTCCTTTTGGGATTGACCCCTTGCTTGCTCTATACTATCTTGTGTGTTGTGTTTTAAGCTAGGGTAATTAATTTGTGCGACCACGACATCGCAATAGTGTTGGATAATATTCCAAAAAATATAAAAATCTTATCTTTTAGGGAATTCTACTTTATTCACCATTAATATTTAGATAAAAAAAATCCCAATAAGATTAATATCCAAAATATTATTGGGAATATTTTGCTAATATTTACTATTAATATTTGGATAAAAAAACTCTAGTGGTAAATATCCAAAATATTTTTCTATAAATAATAAGGCATCGCATATCCTTGAAAGAAGCCTTAATTATATTTAAGGACATTTCAATTTTTGACTCCATGGTTTATGAGTCGTGAAAGTATGAAACACTAAGATAAAAATAGGCTTTTAAAGCACTCTGAATTTCCTTAGATTTCTAAATTTCTGTTCCTCCTTATTGTGATTTACGAGTCACAAACACTTGAAATACTAAAGGAAAAATGAGCTTTTAAGCATATTGAATCTCCTTGGATTTCTATTGATGAGTACTTAAAAATATATTTTTATCAAGCTTTTATATCATCATTTTGCACTTAAAGTATCAATAACTCATTAGCTAGAGCATGTTTTATAATAACATATCTAATAGTATAAAATACCTTTAATTTATGGTAAATGTTCATGTTAAATGTAGTCCTATCACATAAATGAAGGGATTGATTAATAAGTTTAGCTACTGAAATTGAGAAAACAAAGAGAGGGCTAAGCTTAGAAAAGAGATGTCGGTTTAGTCCGAATTGAAACACTATTCGATTATTGGATCATAACTAGAGCTGTAAAACTTGAATTTATGTGTGCTATATATGGATGGAAAGCTAAGAAATAGGCCTAATGGAAATGCAAGACTCAATTTTACTATTTTCAAGTTCAAATTGCAGCAACAATGGAGAAATATGAATTTGTCTTGCAACCAAGATATTATTAAGTGTTCAACCCATATCTTAAGTTCTAGAAGTCCAAATGCACTGAATATTTTTTGTTCGAAATCTAAGATAATTTCATAAAACTTTCATGACAATAATATGTTCAAATTCTAATGTTAACAATGATGTTGTGGCAGACAAAAAGATAAGGATTGTCACAAGTCAATAGTTGACCACCCACTCAACAATTAGTCATCAAATTAATATTTTTAAATTTTGGCCTATAAAATGAGGCATTTACCATGTATTTACATATCTTGATTTTCAGATCAAGATCATGCTTTTTATCTCTCTCTTTATGTTTTTGTTATTTTTAAGTTTTGTTTTTATTAATCTCTTATTTTTACTTTTCATTTCCTTTACTATACTTGTATAATTATGTTATCCTATTGTTTATTTATGTTTCTTTTTTTCATTATGTTTAGCTAAGTTTATTATATCAAGGTGAAAAGGTTTCACTAATGGTATTAGGATATATATAATATAAACATAATATGAACTTCAATGTTTATATCCAAGAAAGTTTGTTATTAACATGTCTTATCTTTGTATCTTACTAATTCTTAATATCTTACTTGTTAAATAGTTAATCTAGATTTATGTTGTATAATACTTGATACAACAAATACTTGGCACTTTCATAATCCAACCATATAGTATAACCTCCACCTATGTTATGAAAAGGACTTCATTTGTTGTTAACATAAGTTATAATCATGAATACCAAACAATGTTTACAGGTATTAACATTATTTAAATAAGATAACTAATATAATTATGTTACCAATTTATAATCCGTTTGGAACATCTTTTGTATGTGACTTTCAGTTGAGTAATAAAAAGAGTTTATATTATACTTGTTAGAAATACCATTACTGGATCCTCTAACCTTAAGAACTATTTTTTATCATTATTTAATATTCATATTAATCTTACATCTTAAAGTCCTTTTTAACTTATTATTATTATTATTATATAATTAACTTCCCTGTGGTTTGACCTTAGTTTTGTTAGGTTATTTATTACTTCGATACTCCTATACTTGAGAGAAGATATCAATTTTTTGGTTGTGTCATCTATCTTAACTATTTCTTAAATCATAGGTTATAAATTTAGTCTGAATTAAATATAGATTTTAAGAAATTTGCATCAGTTTTCCTTGACACTCTATAAACATATCTAAATGTATAATTCATATTAGTCAAAAGTTCTTTTTTTTAGACTTTTGAACCCAAGTCTATTCATTATAGCAAACCTATTCCTATAAAATTGATCAGAGAACACCAACACCATAGTAATCATAAGGTAAACCAAATACTAAACAACTTACTTTAAGTAGGACATATTAAGGGTGTTAAAATCTTCCACTTACATAATTAGTTTTTTATCTTATAATCTTTAAAAAACTAGCTAAATTTTCTAGTAATTATAATACTAGATGATGATTTTTTTATTTATAAAATTAAAAATCCTGACACGAAATCCCACTCTTGAAGAGAATCACCGCAATGCTGTGCATGGTTGCAACAAAAATAATTAAAAATATTAAGAAAAATTAATTAAAAATATAAAATTTTAAAAATTTAAAAATTTAAAAATTACAGTGAACCTCACTACTGCAAAACGGAAGAAATCCTGTATGGGGTTAACAGCATCAGACGGAAGGTGAAAAGAGAAAAAGAAAAGAGAAAATGGCAGGCATTTTGAAGTGTTTCTTGCAGGAAAGGGCAAGTCCCGCTTTTTATATCGAAAGCAAAAGCCAATCCACTGCCCCTCTCTATCAAAAAAAGAAAAGAAAGAAAAGAAGAAGAAGATTTCTTTGCTTCTTCAGTCTTGGCTTCAGTGGCCTTTTAGGTTTAAGATTTGGATCGATTTATTATTTAATCAATGGCTCCGGCAGCGGTTGACGACGATGAGATATTGAAGGACGAGAAGAATCCACCTCCTCTCGACGAAGACGACATCGCTCTCCTCAAAACTTATGCATGTTCCATTTCGTTGTTATTTTTCTTAACAATTTGACTTCTGAATATTGGTTTGATTAATTAATTAATTAATGCAGGGTTTGGGTCCGTACTCGAACAGTATTAAGAAAGAAGAGAAGGAAATCAAAGAATTAGCTAAGAAGATTAATGATCTTCGGGGTAATAATATTTAGGCTCCTTTTTTTTGGCTTTCAATTAAAGATTTAAATAGCTATCTGTATAGTGATTTTTTTTTTGGATCTGGGTCTATGCTGCCAGTGATTGAAAGCTTCGAGATTAATGTCGTTCATGGTCACTGCAGTAGGTCTAGACTTAAAGAATCAGTTTTTGATACCTAAACACACACACACACACACGCTCTGATATATACACACAGAGAGAAGAGATTGGTTTTCTTTTAATGTAGTGCCATTAAAGCTTTTCTCCAAAGTAGTTGTTGATTGAAAATGTGCTGTTGATTAGATGCTCGTTTCATTTTTCATGCGTGTTGTTTATATCATCAAACTCTTCTTGTGTAATTGCCTTGCTCATCCAAGGAATGCACCAATTAGATGCGTTTACTATATATATTTTTATTATTGATGCTTTTGCTTGATTCATAGGCATTAAAGAATCTGACACCGGTTTAGCAGCACCCAGCCAGTGGGACCTTGTGTCTGATAAGCAGATGATGCAAGAAGAACAACCACTACAGGCATGATGATTTGGGAATTTTTTTCTCCTTTTTCCAATAAAAAGCAAAGAAATGTCGTAGAAGTTCTGAATATTGAATAATGAATTTAAGACTATCTCCCCTCCCCCTCACATCAGGTTGCAAGGTGCACAAAGATTATTAGTCCAAATACCGAGGATGCAAAGTATGTCATCAATGTCAAGCAAATTGCTAAGGTGTGTTTCTTTAGAATGCTGTCTTAAACCGTTTTCTTCTGCCTCCTTATTTTTTCATGCTTGTGCTGGTTATATCAACAACAGCTCAAATGATGTGTCTCATTGCTGACCTTTTGTCATAGTTGCTATTTTTTTAAATTGATGTATGGAACTTTATGTATTGAACACTGCCAATTGTGTTAAGTGTTCTTGTCACTCAGTTGACACATGCTACTAATGTGTTTTGTGGACCATTCTAACTTTATACTTTCTTTGTAATATTAGTTTGTGGTTGGGCTTGGTGACAAAGTTTCCCCTACTGATATAGAAGAAGGCATGCGAGTGGGGTAAATTTCCCTCGTTGATCTCTTTTAAGGTTCTTTATGTTTTTACATGTTTGGCTGTGAGTACATGTGTGTGTGTGTGTGTGTGTGTTTGATTTCATGGGATATAGATGCAACAATCTCACTGCCATTGCAGTGTTGATCGCAACAAGTATCAGATTCAGATTCCATTGCCTCCAAAGATTGATCCAAGTGTTACAATGATGACCGTAGAAGAAAAGCCTGATGTTACATATAATGATGTTGGTGGATGTAAGGAGCAAATAGAAAAGATGCGAGAAGTGCGTATACTATTTATGATATTTGTTTTCATCCGTTCATATACACATTATATTATTTACATTAGCTCAAATTAAATGTTTTCTTAAGATTATTTCTTAAAATAAATTGCCTAAAATTTAGGTTGTTGAGCTTCCCATGCTTCATCCAGAGAAATTTGTAAAGCTTGGAATTGATCCTCCTAAGGGTGTTTTGTGCTATGGTCCTCCTGGAACGGGTAAAACTCTCTTGGCAAGAGCTGTAGCTAACAGAACTGATGCATGCTTCATTCGTGTTATTGGGAGTGAACTTGTCCAAAAATATGTTGGTGAGGGGGCACGCATGGTTCGGGAGCTTTTTCAGGTCAAAGACAGTCTCTCAAATTTGTAATTTATCAATAGAACTTATCTGCTACTTATATTTGACTGGAATTTGATTCTCTGCAGATGGCACGGTCAAAAAAAGCTTGCATTGTCTTTTTTGATGAAGTTGATGCAATAGGTGGTGCACGTTTTGATGATGGTGTCGGTGGAGATAATGAGGTCCAACGTACCATGCTTGAAATTGTAAATCAGCTTGATGGTTTTGATGCTCGAGGAAATATCAAAGTCTTGATGGCAACAAACAGGTTAATGAGCTACTTAACACACACACACACACGCGCACGCACATGTATATAATTTGTTTCTTTCTAATCCCTTTGAAGGAAGAAATATCCTTTTCAAGTCCACTCATTAACTAGTATTACTTTTGCTACCTGTTTCATTCTGATCTCTGATGCATCTATATTTTGTTGTCTTGCTAGCTAGCAAGTGTACTAGTTTGTGATTTCTGTATCGCTGGTACCTTAATTTGTTCTGTTGTTTGCAGACCTGATACACTGGACCCAGCTCTGTTACGTCCAGGAAGATTAGATCGTAAGGTTGAGTTTGGGCTGCCTGATTTGGAGAGCAGGACTCAGATTTTCAAGATCCACACACGAACTATGAATTGTGAAAGAGATATTCGTTTTGAGCTTCTTGCACGCCTTTGTCCAAATTCAACCGGTATTGATGCCTTTCTAAGCTCATTCTACACATAATTTTCCTTTAAATTAACTTTAACTACCTGCTGTAAAAAAAAAGGGGGTTGGGGGGGGGGGGGGGGGGCTTTCAGGGCTTGGCTTTAGTTTTAAAAAAAAGGGGGTTTGGGGGGGGGGGATGATGCCTTTCAGGGCATGGCTTTAGATTTAAGTTGCAAAGATGGGGGGCACTCTTTTCTTTACCAAGGGAGTGAAATCTTTGCTTGGTGTGTGGATCAGAATGTAGAATCTAAAAAAATAAGGTCACATAGGCTGCGGATGTAGTTCAGGGGAAGTTGTGCTATATTGAAGATGGAATTATGTTTCACGTAATTCAGCTAGTACTATGGTGTGAGTTCAAAGAATCCTTTTTCTTATTTTGCAATTTTGAAGTGGCATGGATAGCAGCCTCCAACTCCAGCAACTTGTATGGTTGTATTTGCTGGTCCACAACCTTTTAAGTCCCTCTAGTCATTTTATCAGAATTTTTTATGTTGGATTGTTATACAGGAGCTGACATTAGGAGTGTCTGCACTGAGGCTGGGATGTATGCCATTAGAGCACGCAGGAAGACAGTGACTGAGAAAGACTTCCTTGATGCAGTAAACAAGGTCATCAAGGGTTATCAGAAGTTTAGTGCAACGCCAAAGTACATGGTCTACAACTGAGGGAGTGCTGTGCTTTAGGAACTTCTGGGTGTATTTCATGTTGGAATTGTGCTGATTTAATCTCAATCTATATTAGCTTTCCCCCTTTCACCCTCGCTTTCCTCCAGTTCAGCTCCGTTCGGGGAAAGGAAACACTATATGTCCATTTATTTGGTACTTTTCAAGATGATGTGGTCTTTGGTGCCCCAAATTTGGTGAAATATTGGCTAAATGTTGTTTCCTTCAACGGAACGAACAGCAAATGGCTCTTACCGACCCGTAACTTGAATAGCATACAAGTGACTAGAATATGGTCAACGATGCAAAACGTTTTTGTGATGGCATGGACAACAATATTCCAAGATTGATGGATAATGGTTGTTTTAATCACCAGCGCCTTATAGACAAAGAAATGGGAAGATTCGAATTGTTCAGGGATTGACACGGAATTAACACAATAATTAGCTTCGTGTAAGAACAGAGTGTGAATCTACTAGGTTATGAATATCCACTTTAATATTCTAAATTAAGATTTCAAAACTAAGCTATATGTGGCATCTGAAATCTCCATGGGGACGAGCAGTGCCGCGGGCACCGTCCACCTCAGATCAGTATTGGCGCCATCTGGAACTCTGTAAGCACCACAAATGATCAGCACCAATATGAAAGCCATGGTTGTTGCCGGATTTTCCTTCTTGCAAATGAATAGCTAGGAGCAGGAGGTTTCTCATGCTTTCATAGATCGATCATGATCTCAAACCGACAAGCATTTTGAGATGGATCAAGACTTGTAAGGGTCGATAAATTAGAAAGAGGAACACGCACCTTTCCTTTGATCCATGGTCTGATGATAGTACATGTTAAAAGGATAAGAAACATTGCTTCTAACATCCAGTGTGCCACACGAAGATCCATATCCCAGGCTGCGTAAATGCAGGCATAGGCAATGCTGTTAGGCAAGTTGGGGTCAGAAATGCTGGCTTCAGGTGACATTATACACCATTGCATTTGCCAAATATTTTACACCTTGCGCGGGAACTAGAGGTTTTCCATTACCCATATCCATTGGTATAGGATATGGAGCCATCGACAACCGGGGTAGACGTGCCATTGAAGAAGGCATATAATTGGGGTCAGCATAAAGGCTGAGGAATGGCTAGATATTATTGATGGTAAGGGGGGCATTATTATCTCTGAGAAACTTGATGAGGTCGTGAATCTGGTCAGCATAAATGGTATTGTGACCTTTACTTGTCTGCTTGTATATTTTGAAGTGCTGGAGATGTTGTACGAAGGAAAGTGCTGTTGAAGGCATGGAGGAAAGGTTCATTTCCCACAGCTATGTACCTAACAATACCACATGTTAAACAAATGGCAATACATGTGCAATAACCAATCATTCAACATACTATTCTTTGACGGTATAGGGTAAGTTGGTTTTGTTTAGAATATTTTCCATTTCCAGAAAGAAGGATGATAAAGGCGGCGGAGAAGAAGATGGTTTTGTTAAGAACATTTTCCATTTCCAGAAAGAAGGATGACAAAGGCAGCGAAGAAGAAGAAGAAGAGGGAAAGGACAACACATTATATGATTCATTACAAGCAAATGGAAAATGCAACCATGCATGAAGCAGAACATTCATGCTGATACTATCAAGTTTTAGCCTATCTATAGTTTTGTTTCCATAAAACAATAGTACTTTTGCCCTTTCTCCCTCGTAGTTACCTGTCAAAATACTCTATCAAACGACACAGGATGCAACCATATGCAAGAGGGTTTAAAAAGGCAAACACACAACTTGACCATTGAAAACAGACTCCTATATAGCTATAAAAAGCTTTTCTGCTCAATGCAAATCTTAAACACAATCAAGTTTATTTCGGGAAGCTGATTCTTTAGTTTGACTCACTCTTGCAATATATTTTATTACAAAGAATCCAGTGATAATTTATCACTGCCGCCATCATTCTCCTGAATCAAAATTGTAGATGATATAGAAAAAAACAAATAATTTTTATCTTTTATACTATTTAAAAGTTATAGAGTTTCTACTTATTATATTGATTACTAAAACCTTAATTTATCTTTAAAGTTTGGATAAAAAAACTTGCTTTATATAAAAAAAACTATATTACTCTAAGCAAATTCTATCTAAGATAAACTGTATTGTTTATTTATCTTATTATTACTAAGATTTTGTTATATTTTTTTAACTATTGGTTTGTTTATTGGTTAAAGCAAATCTACCTAGCAAAAAAGACTAGGACTTTATGGGTCAAGCCTAACTACTCTAAATCCATAATATATTTTTTGTATTTATTTATTTTAATATTGAGAACACATCCTAAGTATAAGTTTATAATCCTTAATATTAAAAATAAAAAAATTAATTTTTTAGTGATTTTAAAATTTAGGCCAACTTGAATGACTTTAAAAACTTTTTTTTAAAAAAAAATCTATGATGCATGCACAATATAAAAACTATTTTTTGATTTTTTTGGTATGCTAAATTATACAATTTTTCCTCTTAAAAAAAAATGCAAACATGATTTTTTTTAGAGAAACTCGACCATATGCAACAAATATATTTTTTATATAAAGTTAGCAAGGTTTTTTTTTTAATGATTTTATTTAATAACAGAAAAACACCTTACATAGAAGTTCGTAATCTTAAATATTAAATATGAAAGTGTAATAAGATGTGAGAAACCAAATTTAATTGCACAATAGTCCTTTTAAAAATACAAAATTTAATTGGAAATTGATTAAGGTTGCATTTGGCAAAAAATAAAATAAAAAATAGAAATACAAGGCTTAAAAAAATACATTAGCATGTGTTTGTCAAACATGCCTTTAGCTAAAAATCACAACCTTTAACATTTTAATTTTTCATAAAGATATCTTTGCTAAACATGACTTATGACTCTAAAACACATTTTTATTTAGTAAATTTTATTTTTAGCAAACATGCCTTAAGGCTTTAATGGACTCAGTCCAACAATATGGACTAGGTTTCCACCCCTAAAACATAACCCATGCTTAGAATTGAAAGGACGAAAATAAAAAATGTGTTTTTGATTGAATTTTTATCAAAAGTATGAAGAACATCATAAAAACCCAAAAATAAAATTAAAGTTACAAATCGAATTATATCAAATCAAAGGCATATAGAGATAGAACATGGAAGATCAAAATATAATGAGGCATTATAAAGGAAAAATAGATTGTGAAATACACAAATCGACTCCAATAGTCTTAAACTTGAACCTAGATATTTAAAGTTGATTCAGATCAATTGACCCAAACCAAACCTTTAATAGACAAATAAATAGCATGAAATGATAGTATATAGGTTTATTCTTTGATCGAAGCTCATAAGAAATGACAAAATACTAGTTTATAAGAAATTAAAAAAATGGCTTATGAACATTCAAATAGAAATTCAAAAAACTGCATAAACTTAGAAAATGTCTAAAATCTCATAATAATGACCTAAACCTTGCAACCATAACTCAAACATGTTTATTATAACTTGCCCAACTAATAAAAAACTCAAAGAGAAAAAAAAAACAATGAAGCTAATAAAATTATATTCAACACTTAACTTCAAAATGATATTTCTGCAACTTTAATATTATTACATTGAACTAAATTTATTTTCAATTTAATCTAAACATGAAGATAGCTTGCTAAATACTGGTAACATATCCAAAAACCATTTGATAGTCAAAGCTTTAGTAAATCTATGATCAAAACCAAATTAAATGCTTAAACTAAACTTTCAAACATCATTACAAATATCTAAATAATCATTTGACATGATAAATAAAATTATAACAACATCAAACTATGCATTTAAATCATCTTCAACTTACTTATCAGAATAATGCATATCATTTTTAACAATTAAATCTGCATTACCAAAACAATACACATTTTCTTTAAAGCTTCTAGATAATTATTACAAATGAACATTGTAAATTTAAAATGCAACATAGATAGATTAAATGAGAGGTGAGCTCATTATGCAAAATTATCTCATCAAAGTTTAAGGTATACCTTGTCCAATCAATGATGCCTCTTTGTTTGGAATTCTTGCCCCTTTTTTAGCCCTAAATCCTTTATGCTTCCACCTTTTGCTTGTTGATTCGTATATTTTTCTCCCTTTTTTCCTTCATTCTTCCCACCTTTGAACATTTTTTTTTTGTATACTTAACATGACCAAAAGATTGATATCTTCTTTTAAGTGTATGAGTGTCGAAGTAATAAATAATCCGATAAGACCGGGGTTGAACCACAACGAGGTTAATTACATAAATTATAAATAAAGAAATAGATAATAACAGAAAAAGAAGTTGAAGAGAGCTTTGAGATGTGATATTGATGTAAGGATTAAACAAGGATAAAATAATTGTCAAGGTTACAGAATCCACTAATGGTATTTCAAATAAGTATAATATAAACTCTTTTTATTACTCAACTAGAAACCACACACAAAGAAGGTTCTAATAGGATTATAAATTGTTAACATGATTAAATTAGTTATCTTATTTGAATAATACTAATACTTGTAAATGTTGTCAGATATTCATGATTATAACTTATGTTAACAACAAATCAAGTTCCTTTCATTGCACAAATGTTGGTTACAACATACAGTTGAGCTATGAAAGTGCTAAGTATTTGTTGTACCAAGGGTTATACAACATAAATCTATATTAAATATTTAACAAGTAAATTATTAAGAGTGAACAAGATAACAAATACAAAACATGTTAGTATCAAACATTAAAGTTCATGTTGAGTTTATACTATACTTATTCTTACACCATTAGTATACCCTTTTCACCTTAACATAATAAACTTAACTAAACATATTGAAAGAGAGAAACATAAATAAACAAGATAAGAACATATAAGTTAACTAAGTATAGGAAAAGAAATGAAAAACATAAATAAGAGATTAATGAAAGTAAAACTTAAACATTACAAAAATATAAAGAAAGAGAGAAAGAACATGATCTTGATTTGAAAACCAATATGCCAAAATGCATAGCAAATGTCTTATTTTATAGGCCAAAGTTTGGAACTATTTATTTGATGACTAATTGTAGTGGGTGACCACATCTTGACTTTGGTAACAATTCTTATCTTCATGTCTCAAGAAAACATCATTACTAACATCAAAATTTGAACATATTGTCTTAATGAAAGTTCTAGAAAATTATCTCAGTTTTCTAATGAAAAAATTAAGGTTATTTGGACTACTAGAACTTGAGATATGGGTTGAATACTGAATAGTATCTGAGCTGCAGGATAAATTTTAACTTTTCTATTGTTGTTATAATTTGAACTTGAAAATATTCTTTTTGTATCATAGACTTCCATGAAAGTTTTAGGCTTAAGTCTTAACTTTTCATCCATATAAAACAGACCCAAATCCAAGTTCTATAGCTTCAAATATGACCTAATGACTGAACAACGTTCTAGTTTGGATTAAACCAACATCTTTTTTTTTTTTAAATTTAACCCTCTCTTTGTCTTCTCAATTTCAGTAGTTGAACTCATCAATTAATCTTTTTATTTATGTGATAGGCCTGTATTTAATATGAACATTTACCATAAATTAAAGATATCTTATATGTATTAGTTATGTTATTATAAAACCTGCTCTAGTTAAGGAGTTATTAATACTTAAGTACAAAATGATGATTAAAACCTTGATAAAAATACACTTTTAAGTACTAATCATATGGCGACCTGAAATCCTTCCAAACCACCACGTCATTCCAGCCTGATAGAGCATTTTCTCTGGCATATTTTTTTTTTTTTACAACTCATACCGAAAATCATGCAACCTACATGATATAAATGTATTCTATATGAGTTAATGACAACTAAAATTTTAATATTTAAAATAAAAATAATTATCTACATGATATAAATGTATTCTATATGAGTTAATGACAACTAAAATTTTAATATTTAAAATAAAAATAATTACCGTATTGTTCTCGTTGTTACCTAATTGCAGGATAATTCTCCCAAACCCTCTTGGCAATATTGTCATTTTCTTTATCCCACTCAAATTTATCCTTGCATTAATAATTTATAAAAAATAAATCAATAATATAAATAAAGTAAATGAATTTACATAAAAAAAATAGTTAAAATTTTAAGTTAACACTAATCTTAAATCTTGTCAACCATACATCGACATGAGGTTTCCAATCAAAATGTTTGAAAATTTGACTCAATTGAAATTGTCGCT
>NW_011501232.1:0-27593 GCF_000495115.2 Populus euphratica | reverse complement strand
CACGACGTCGGACGATGGCTCCACTCTTTTTTATTTATTTAACAAAAAGAATAAGATTTTTCTCGATTGGGGGAAACAAAGATTTTATTGGAGTTTCCATCTAGTAATTTGAGGGAACTAGAAATCTAAAATTAGACACTGGTCCTAGAGATTCAAGTACTAGGTTAGTTATGATTAAGGGAAGGTAGACACCACCCTTAAAACATCATTTCAGAGAAAGGTTACGCTTACTTGTGTGGTTTTTTATTTGATTCAAATGCTATTCTATTTTGAGCTTATTTGCATTTTTTTTAAAAAAATGGTTAACGTCGGTCCCTAAAAATATTAGACACGTTAAAAATGACATCAGTTCTTAAAACTAGGAGATTTTGTCTAAAATGTCGACGTTTGTCCCTAAAATGGAGAGTTACATCTGATTTACCAAAAGAAATAATAATGGACATAATCCATATTTGATATTTAAACTTCTGACATCGGTCCTTTTTTTTGGTAAATAAAAGAGACGTGTCGACAAATAATATTTATTTTATAAAAAAAAAATTATTTTGACATCGTTGAGAAATGGGTATATCTATAGTTGAGAATCAGGTTTTGAACCCACGAACGATAACATGATAAAATGGGTGTTGGACCTGCGTTGTTATTTCTTTTAAATTTCTTTTTATTTTTTTTACATGTAAAAAAATTTACAAGTATTTATATATAAAAATATCAAAAATACCATAAAAAATCATAAAAAATTACCTGAGTGCCACTATATAGGTAAAAGACTGAAATACCCTTGAATTTGTCAGAAATTTATGAAAATGCCACTGGTGGCCCGTGTAATTCACGCGGGGGGATTGTTGGAGACGACAAAATTAATTTATGAAAATGCCACTGGTGGCCCGTGTAATTCACGCGGGGGTATTGTTGGAGACGACAAAATTTCTCGGTGAGATTCTAGCCAACAGATAGTTGATTCTGGTAGATCTGAGGGAGATGAATCCGATGACGGTGGTTTCGACTTCCGTTGATGACTGATGAGGCGGCAAAAACGCTTAAAACTGCTGGGGTTTTGCTTTAGAGGGGGTGATTCACCTTTCTGTGGTGTTTTGACGGCTTAAAACGACAAAAAATGGGAGATTGGATGAGAGAGAGAGAATCGCCGGCGAGAGGAGAGAAAGGCTCTGAGATGTTGCTACAGTGTGAACGCGAGCATGGTGCACCAGTGCCTCTGAAGGCTGTGAACAGTTGGATTGCGGATGAATTGATCTTGCGACTATAATTGGCTTGATTTGCAAGTTGATCGAACTGTCCAGATGGGCTGAGTTGTGATCCGGTGTGGCGCGGTGGACTGAGTGTTTGGTACAAAAACTTGACACGACTAAAAGATTGATGTCTTCTCCCAAGTGCAGGAGTGTCGAAGTAATAAATAACCCAGCAAGACCGGGGTCGAACCACAGGGAGGTTAATTGTAAAAATTTAACCCGGCAAGACATAAATAACCCGGCAAGACTAGGGTCGAACCACAGGGAGGTTAATTGTACAAATTATAAATAACAATTATAAACAACAACAATAGCAACAACAACAACAACAACAACAACAACAACAACAATAATAAAGAAAAAGAAAGAGAAGAATAAGAAGAAGATGAGAACTTGGAGATGGAATATTAATGTAAGGTTAAACAATGATAATAATAAATGTTAAGGTTAGAGGATCCACTAATGGTATATCAAACAAGTATAATATAAACTCTTATTATTCAATTGGAAACCACACACAAATGAGGTTCCATTCTGATTATAGATTGTTAACATGATTACATTAGTCATCTTATTCGATTAATACTAATACTTGTAAATCCCGTCAAGCATTCATGATTATAACTTATGTTAACAACAAATCAAGTTCCTTTCATAGCTCAGGTGTCGGTTATACCATACAATATGAACTATGAAAGTGCCAAACAGTTGTTGTACCAAGTGTTATACAACATAAATCAAGATTAGTCATTTAACAAGCAAAGCATTAAAGAGTGAACAAGATAACAAATACAAAACATGTTAGTATCAAACATTAAAGTCTATATTAAGTTTATAGTATACTTATTCTTACACCATTAGTGTAACCTTTCCACCTTGACATATAAATTTAGCTAAACATAATGAAAGAAAGAAAAATAAATAAACAAAACAAGAACATAAACAAGATAAAAGTTAACTAAGTAAAGGAAAGGAAATGAAAGGCATAAACTTGATATTAATGAAAGCAAAGAATAAACATTACAAACAATATAAAGAGAGAAAACAAGAGCATGATCTTGATCTGGAAACCAAGATGCCTAAATGCATGGTAAATGCCTCCTTTTATAGGCCAAAAATGGGAACTATTGATTTGATGACTAATTGATGAGTGGGTGACCAACTTTTGACTTGGTGACAATCCTTATCTTCTCTTGTCTGCCCAAAACATTATTGATAACGTCAAAATTAGAGCCACTTGAAAACATGAAAGTTGTAGCAAATTATCTCAGCTTTCTTGTGTAAAAACGTCTGCTCATTTAGACTTCTAGAACTCCAGATATGGGCTAAATACTAAACAGTGCTTAGGCTGGAAGACATATTCGGGCTTCTTTGTTGTTGCTACAATTTGGACTTGAAAATGACCTTTTTAGTTCTTTAGCTCAATATGAAAGTTGTAGTCCTATGTCTTACCTTTCCATCCATATAAAGTAGACCTAAATTTAAGATCTACAGCTCCAAATATGACCTTTTTAATTTTAGTTCTTAAATTCATCAATCAATCCTTTCATTTATGTGATAGGCCTGCATTTAAAATGAACATTTACCATAAATTAAAGGTATCTTATATTATTAGATACGTTATTATAAAACATGCTTTAGTTAAAGAATTATTGATACTTCGAGTGCAAAATAATGATATAAAATCTTGATAAAAATCCACTTTTAAGTACTAATCACACTCCACAACCAGCTTATTACTAATCTCTAGTAATCAAAGCGTTAAAATAGAAAAAAATTTGCAAATTCCACAAAGCAAGGTATTCATCATTCAACTTCCATTAATCTATCCAAATAAATAAACTCTCATTAAATTTATATATCTGCTCAATACCTCTTAACAAGATATTAATAAACTTTTTTTTTGTGCTCAATATATCAATACATAATTATGGGGCTTTTCTTGGAAGAAAATGAAATTTTTGTTCTAATGTTTAAGGTTAACTTCCTTGGGTTGAGATTATTATTATTATTTTTTAAAAAATATATATACATATAACTATTAGGTGAATATGCAGTTGGGCTCAAGAGGAAATATGAAAGATCTCTTCAAATATGCCTAGACCACCTGGTAAAGCAATGAAGGCATTAACATGGTTAAACATTGCATTCATTCGAGCTGACATTGTGGAGACCTGAAGTTCCTCTCAAATTGTTTTTCCAATGATGTCCCCTTGTGCTAAAGCTTCGGAGACGACCCCCAAAACTTGACTACCTCTTAAAAATGCAGCTATTGACACACCTCCCATTAACCCCAGACTGCCTCCCCCATATACTAAATGAATCTTTCTCTCAGCTAGCACCTGAATAAGATGATTTGCTGATTCTAAAAACTCTTTTTCTTTCCCAGGACTAGATCCACCAAAAACACAAATATTTCTTATGTGATGACTTGAGTAACTTGCCATTTTTACACACTTCTATATTTGATGAATGTATGGGTTGAGTGGAAATGAAGGGAAGGAAGAGAGGATTTTATAGATGAGAAATTAAAAGGGCAATCATACCACCTATATGTAGGCCAGCTAGAGTCTCACACACACTCTCTCTTTTTATTTATTTATTTATTTTTGAAAAAGCATGTCTATGTACAGGTAGTTGTGATTGTGGCTCACATCTTCCCTTGGTTTTACGTCCAAGAACGGCTTAAATGCCCTCTATGGGTCGGGGATAGGCTTCCCATCCAGTTTTCTTACAAACTGGCAAACAAGGTCTTTTTTAGTCAGATTCCCAAGACTAAGTCGATCATGTTGTTTATGAAAGCGGGGCCATAAATCATGAATTGCACGATGCACATCTCCACTAGGATGCATCTCAAGAGTTAATAGAAGATTATCTAAAGACTCCTTACTCAGGCCATTTGTTAAAGCTCTAGGCGTGGGGATGCGTGACACGACTAAAAGATTGATGTCTTCTCCCAAGTGCAGGAGTGTCGAAGTAATAAATAACCCGGCAAGACCGGGGTCGAACCACAAGGAGGTTAATTGTACAAATTATAAACAACAATTATAAAACAACAATAACAACAACAACAATAGTAATAATAATAATAATAATAATAATAATAATAATAGTAGTAGTAGTAGTAGTAGTAGTAGTAGTACTAATAATAATAATAATAATAATAATAATAATAATAATAATAATAATAATAAAGAAAGAGAAGAAGAAGAAGATGATGATGATGAGCACTTGGAGATCGAAGAAGATGATGATGATGAGAACTTGGAGATGAAATATTAATGTAAGGATTAAGCAATAATAATAACAAATGTCAAGGTTAGAGGTTCCACTAATGGTATATCAAACAAGTATAGTATAAACTCTTATTATTGAATTGGAAACCACACACAAAGGAGGTTCCAATCAGATTATATATTGTTAACATGATTACATTAGTCATCTTATTCAATTAATGTTAATACTTGTAAATCTCGTCAAGCATTCATGATTATAACTTATGTTAAAAACAAATCAAGTTCCTTTCATAGCTCAGGTGTCGGTTATACCATACATTATGGGCTATGAAAGTGCCAAGCATTTGTTGTACCAAGTGTTATACAACATAAATCAAGATTAGTCATTTAACAAGCAAAGTATTAAAGAGTGAACAAGATAACAAATATAAAACATGTTAGTATCAAACATTAAAGTCCATATTAAGTTTACATTATACTTATTCTTACACCATTAGTGTAACCTTTTCACCTTGACATAACTAACTTAGCTAGACATAATGAAAGAAAGCAAAATAGATAAACAAAATAAGAACATAAAAGTTAACTAAGTAAAGGAAAGGAAATGAAAGGCATAAACTTAATATTAATGAAAGCAAAAAAAGGAAAGGAAATGAAAGGCATAAACTTAATATTAATGCATAAACATTACAAAAAATACAAAGAGAGAAAGGAAGAGCATGATCTTGATCTGGAAACCAAGATGCCTAAATGCATGGCAAATGCCTCCTTTTATAGGCCAAAATTGGGAACTATTGATTTGATGACTAATTGATAAGTGGGTGGCCAACTTTTGACTTGGTGACAATCCTTATCTTCTCTTGTCTGCCCAAAACGTCATTGATAACGTCAAAATTGGAGCCAGTTGTAAATGAAAGTTGTAGGCAATTGTCTCAGCTTTCTTGTATAAAAACTTCAGCTCATTTGGACTTCTAGAACTCCAGATATGGCCAAAATACCGAACAGTGCTCGGGCTGGAAGACAGATTCGGGCTTCTTTGTTGTTGCTACAATTTGGACTTGATAATGGCCTTTTTAGATCTTGGGCTCCATATAAAAGTTGTAGACCTATGTCTTACCTTTCCATCCATATAAATTAAACCTAAATCTGAGATCTGTAGCTCCAGATATAAGCCAATTACCGAATAGATCTGTAGCTCCAGATATGGCCCAATTACCGAACAGTGTTCCGGTTTGGATTGCACCGACATCTCTTCTCTAAGTTTGACCATCTCTTTATCCATGCAATTTAAGTTCTTCAAGTCATCAATCAATCCTTTCATTTATGTGATAGGCCTGCATTAAAAATAGACATTTACCACAAATTATAGGTATCTTATATTATTAGATACATTATTATAAAACATATTTTAGTTAAGGAGTTATTGATACTTCAAGTGCAAAATGATGATATAAAACCATGATAAAAATGCACTTTTAAGTACTAATCAATGCGCCAACAAAAGCACATTGCCTAGAATTCGGCAGCGATGGACAGTGACAGCCTTGCATAGGCAGAAACAAATTCGGTAGGCAACGTGCAATGGTCTATGCGAGTCGTTGAGCTTGCGACTTGACATGGACATGGAGGCTTAGGTGATGGACCTTCTTAGTCAGCAGTTGACGCAGCAGAATAGGTAGTTGGGACTGCCATGTGGATAGGCAGAATGTGGTTGTATCATGGGGGCAAAATGTGGGGAAGTGGCAGTTTAGTGGGGGAGAAAGTGCTCCACTATGCCTTGGAAATTGGGGATCATGGGTAAGCCACTAAGTTCATAGGGGAGCAAGTGCTCCACTATGCCCCAAAAATGAGGGATCATGGAGATCATAGGGAGTAAGTGCCCCACTATGCCCTGAAAAATAGGGATTATGGGTGAGCCTAACAGCTCACATTTGTCTATAAATAGGCTGCCAAGCCTCTACTGTGTAGCATGCGATTTTGTGCATAACACACACACTTGTATTGTGTAATCCTTTATTGATGAGATAAATAAAGGTTGAGAGGTATTCTTGTAAACTTTGGTGTGCTTGCTTGTGTTTGTTCTTTGTTTACGACTTGATAATTGTGGAAACCTTGTTGGGTGAGCGAAACACATAGTCGTAAGAAACACGAGCGAAAATGGGAGGCAAGGTTGAGTCTAGTTGGGACTAGACTGCCGCATTGGGTTGAATTTCGTTGCGAAAAATTTAACCCCGTGACACCATCTTTAATGAATTGTATTTTATCTTCACGATTTATAGATACCATTCCTAAAGAACGACATTGTGCATTACAAGTCCATCTAGCACATCGATGACAGACTTTCAGTCATTTTGCACGATGTTTCTTTGCAAAAGTGCTTTTACCTATTCCAAGCATGTGTGAAATGAAGGAATTAAAGGACTCACCTGATAATCGGACCTTTGCTTCAATCAACCAGTGAATATCTTCAGGAATTCCATGATTCATTAACAATCTCAATCTTGCACATCATCACGGTAAATTTTTGTAATCGCATTCTTATTGTCAAGAATGCATCTTCAAAATATTTGATCAGGACAATATTTGAATAAATAAGGGTCATCCCAATAAAAGTTCTTCACTTCGTTCAAGAACTTTCTTTTATCTTGGGTACTCTAATGAGCTGACAATTGTCCTGAAACAAGAAAATTGACAATATTAGCAAACCAAGGCATTGTAGAGACAAAAAGTAAAGATTCATTATGATGTTAGTTTTCGAATCTGTTGTCAATCTTGACAAGTGATCTGCGACAACATTTTCGCTGCCTTTCTTATCTTTGATTGTGATATCAAATTCTTGAAGTAACAAAATCCACCGCACCAATCTAGCCTTAGAATCTTTTGTAGAAAGAAGATATTTCAATGCTGCATGTCACTAAAAACAACAACAGGTGAGCCAGCAAGATAAGACCTGAATTTTTCACATGCAAATACTACTGCAAGTAATTCTTTTTTAGTGGTGGTATAATTCATTTGAGCACTATTTAAAGTTTTACTTGCATAGTAAATCACATAAGGTTTCTTATCTTTTCTTTGTCCTAAAACAGCACCTACGATATAATCACTAGCATCACACATTATTTCAAAATGTAATGACCAATCGGGAGGTTGAATGATAAGAGCACAAGTAAGCAAGTTTTTAAGTTTAACAAAGGCTTCTTCACAATGTTCAGTCCATCCAAAAATAGCATCCTTTGTTAGAAGGTTACTTAAAGGCTTAGATATTACACTAAAATCTTTGATGAACTTTCTATAAAAACCAGCATGTCCTAGGAATGATCTAACATCTTTAATAGATTTTGGTGTTGGCAAGTTCGCAATTAACTCGATTTTAGATTTGTCAACCTCAATTCCTTTTGATGAAACAATGTGACCAAGTACAATGCCATTTGTTACCATAAAATGACATTTTTCTGAATTCAACACAAGATTATTCTCTTCACACCTGGTCAAAACCTTTTTTAAGTTAGTCAAACAATCATCAAATGAATCGTCAAAAACAAAAAAAATCATCCATAAAAATCTCAAGAAAATGTTCAACCATATCACTAAATATACTAAGCATGCATCTTTGAAATGTGGCTGGTGCATTACATAATCCAAAAGGCATCCTTCGATATACAAAAGTACTAAATGGACATGTGAAAATAGTCTTCTCTTGATCTTCCAATGCAATTTCAATTTGGTTGTAACCTGAATAAGCATCTAGGAAATAATAAAATTCACGACCTGCAACTCTTTCTAGGATTTGATCCATGAAAGGTAAAGGAAAATGATCTTTTCCAATCATTGAATTAAGTTTCCTATAGTCAATGCCCATGCGCCAACCAATAACAATTCTAGTGGGAATTAACTCATTGTTCTCATTTGTTATCACAGTGACTCCAGACTTCTTGGGTACAACTTGGGTAGGACTTACCCATTTGCTGTCAGAAATAGGATAAATGACTTCATTATCTAAAAGCTTAATGACTTCATTTTTCACTACTTCTTTCATATTAGGATTTAGCCTTCGTTGCATTTCCCTAAAGGGTTTAACATTTTCCTCCAAATAAATTCTGTATGTACAAATCAAAGGACTAATTCATTTTATGTCAGCTATGGTCCATCCTAATGCATTTTTGTGCATTTTCAGAGTTTGTAATAACTTATCTTCTTGATGTGCATTGAGTTTGGAAGAAATTATGATCGAAAAAGTTTTATTTTCTCCTAAAAATGAGTATTTGAGATTGGATGACAACGACTTCAAATCAGGTTTGGGTGGTTGAACACATGAAGGTATGGACTTAATTGATCGTGGTGGCAATTCCTCAATTTATGGCCTCTAATTACTTGTCATTGATTCTTCCTGAAAATAAATCATTTACAAATCATCAAATTCATTAATCTCAATTTCACTGGAAGTGGTTGGAAATTGATCATGAATTAATTTTTCAGTAAAGTCCACTTCTTGTAAATCATTATCATCTCTAGGTTGCTTGCAAATGTTGAAAATATTCATCTCCAATGTCATATTTCCAAATGATAGCTTCATCAGTCCATTCTTATAATTAATCAATGCATTAAAAGTTGCAAGAAATGGACGTCCTAAAATAACAAGAAATGAATTACATGCTTCAAGAGGTTGTGTGTCGAAGACAATAAAATCCACAAGATAAATGAATTTATCGACTTGTACTAACACATCTTCAACTATTCCTCTAGGCACTTTTATAGATCTATTGGCAAGTAAAAGAGTTATAGAAGTTGGTTTGAACTCACCTAGATTGAGACTCTGAAAAACTGAATATGGAAGTAAATTCACACTAGCACCAAGATCAAGTAAGGCTTTTTTAATTTTATGTTCTCTAATAAAGTAAGAAATTATAGGACAACCAGGGTATTTATATTTTGGCTAAAAAGGCTTTCTTTTTCACATTCAGTTTCCTCTTCACAGTGCATAGATCTTTCAAAAATTTAGCATAGGAAGGAACCTGTTTAATAGCATCCAGCAAAGGTATATTGATTCTTACCTGTTTGAAAGTTTCAAAGATTTCAGAGTTGTGATTGACTTTCCTTTGTTTGATCATGACATGAGGAAATGGAAGTGCTGGTAGGAAATCAGTCATTTCTTTGCAATTTTCAGATTCAACCCCTTCCTTACCCTCCAAGATTGACTCATCATCTTTCTCACAAGGTTCAAGAGTGGGCTTTTCAATAACCTTATTACTGCGAAGAGTAGTGACTGATTTGACTTGATCCATGTGGTGGCTTCCGGAACTACTTGCATTTGCATTGTATTGTCTTTTAGGATTTTGTTGTGGTTGAGATGGAAACTTACCTTTCTCTTGGAAACTGAGAGCAAATGTCAATTTTGCAAGAGTATCTTGAAAATCTATCATATTTTGAGTGAGCAGATGTTAATTTTGCAAGAGTATGTTTAAAATCTGTCATGTTTTGAGCAAGTTGAGTATTGATTGTCTCTTGCTTTTCAATGAATGCATGCAATGTTTGTGTTGATTGTCTCTTGCTTTTCAATGAATGCATACAAAGTTTCCTCAAGATTTCTTCTAGGAGGTGGAGCATAAGGAGGTGCATATCCATGAGAATTTTAAAAATTGTGGTATGCTTGAAACGGTGGTTGTGAAGTTTGTGCATTGTTGTTATCACTCTTCCAACTGAAATTTGGGTGATTTCTCCAACCAGGGTTGTATGTTTGGGAGTATGGGTTGTGGTTGGCCCTCTGGAAACTGTTTAAAGCATGGGCTTGTTCATGAGAGTCTTTATCTTGAGCATTTTCAACTAATAAGTCTAAGTACTCCATTGCTTCATGAGGGTCTTTATCTTCAAAAGTTCCATTGCATATCAATTCAACCATTTACCTATCTTTAGGTGTTAACCCTTCATCAAAATGTGAAACCAATCTCCATGTTTCAAAACCATAATAAGGGCAACTATTAAGCAAGTCTCGATATCTATCCCAAAATTGGTAAAATGTTTCTCCTAGTTTTTGAGTGAAAGTGGTGATTTGTCTTTTGAAAGAGTTTGTTCTATGAGATGGGAAAAACTTCTTTAAAAACTATTGTTGCATTTCATCCCAAGCACGAATGGATCCTGGTTTCAAATTTTGTAGCCATGTTTTAGCTTTATCTTTTAATGAAAAAGGAAAAAGCTTTAATCTGATGGTGTTCATGCTACAATTTGAATCATTATATGTGTTATAAACCTCCTCAAATTCTCTTAAATGCAAGTATGGATTTTCCAATTCTAAGCCATGAAAAGAAGGTAAAAGTTGAATAATACCTGGTTTAAAATTAAAATGAGATGCATCAGGAGGAAAAACTATGCATGATGGTGCACTTGTTCTTGTGGGATTCATGTGGTCTCTAAGTGTTCTAGCACGGTTATTCTAATTATTCTCATTATGAAGTGATTGATTATCTTCTTCGGCCATATTTTCTGAAAATGTTGAGGATACCTTACAAAGTCTACCACATGATGTACATGACCACACTCTCATGCATGTGTAGGAATAGAATAAAAGGAAGAAGAAAACAAAAAAAGAAGAAACAAGATAAAAGAAACAAAGTTATATACAAGAAAAGTGAAAAGAAAAAATAAAATAACTACTATAATTTATACAAGAACTTACCTCCACGACAACGGCGCCAAAAACTTGACACGACTAAAAGATTGATGTCTTCTCCCAAGTGCAGGAGTGTCTAAGTAATAAATAACCCGGCAAGACCAGGGTCGAACCACAGGGAGGTTAATTGTACAAATTATAAATAACAATTATAAACAACAACAATAGCAACAACAACAACAACAACAACAACAATAATAAAGAAAAAGAAAGAGAAGAATAAGAAGAAGATGAGAACTTGGAGATGGAATATTAATGTAAGGTTAAACAATGATAATAATAAATGTTAAGGTTAGAGGATCCACTAATGGTATGTCAAACAAGTATAATATAAACTCTTATTATTCAATTGGAAACCACACACAAATGAGGTTCCATTCTGATTATAGATTGTTAACATGATTACATTAGTCATCTTATTCGATTAATACTAATACTTGTAAATCCCGTCAAGCATTCATGATTATAACTTATGTTAACAACAAATCAAGTTCCTTTCATAGCTCAAGTGTCGGTTATACCGTACAATATGAACTATGAAAGTGCCAAACAGTTGTTGTACCAAGTGTTATACAACATAAATGAAGATTAGTCATTTAACAAGCAAAACATTAAAGAGTGAATAAGATAGCAAATTGTCTCAGCTTTCTTGTGTAAACAATTCAGCTCATTTGGACTTCTAAAACTCCATATATGAGTCAAATACTAAATAGTTCTCGGGCTGGAAGACAGATTCAGGCTTCTTTGTTGTTGCTACAATTTGGACTTGAAAATGGCCTTTTTAGATCTTGAGCTCCATATGAAAGTTGTAGGCCTATGTCTTACCTTTCTATCCATATAAAGTAGACCTAAATCTGAGATCTACAGCTCCAAATATGACCCAATTACCGAACAGTGTTCCGGTTTGGATTGCACCGACATCTCTTTTCTAAGTTTGGTCATCTCTTTGTCCTTTTAATTTCAGTTCTTAAATTCATCAATCAATCCTTTCATTTATATGATAGGCCTGCATTTAAAATGAACATTTACCATAAATTAAAAGTATCTTATATTATTAGATATGTTATTATAAAACATGCTTTAGTTAAAGAGTTATTGATACTTCGAGTGCAAAATGATGATATAAAATCTTGATAAAAATATATTTTTAAGTACTAATCACACCTGATGACATGTCACAACAGGATCGAAGGGCGGATTATTTTAAGGGCTGGATTGTGAATATTGAATTATGAAGATTGAGAGGACCAGCTTGGTGGATGGGATGAATTAATTATATTTCAAGACATTTAATTTTATAATATACACACATTACCTATGATGCCTTACCTTCAGCCATCACCTCTACTTCTAGCTACCCTCCCCAATAGTTATAAATAAATAGTAAGCTTTCTTCTCGGTTTTTCTCTTTTTTTTTTCCTTCTTTCTCTGGCATATTTTCACTGGCTATTTATAGCCAATTAAGAGGGGACAGAAAATGACATGATGTGCAAAATTTTAATGTTATAGCTGCACCGCCTACCATCGTCAAAAATCCTCCGCCTTCTATGACAAAACTGTATTATTTTTTTGTTTTATTATATATAATAATAATAAATATTTATAGGGGTAAAATAAAAAAACTCAAATCAGTATAAAAAAAAAGCTTGTTTCAACTGCTAAAATCAATTTTAATTATTGAAAATTATGTTGGAACATAAATAAAATCTTTATATGGGTATTAACTTGGTGAATCGGGTTTTTGACCAAAAATAACAGTTTTGATAAAAAATAGCCTAAAACTCATTTTTTATCCCGGTCAACATGGTGGGACCCGTATTGACTCGGTGGACTCGGTTTTGACGAAAAATGATGGTTTTGACCCGAAACGGCCCAAAACTTATTTTTTTAAATCCCGGTCGACATGGTTTAACCCGTATTGACTTGGTGGGCTCGATTTTGACCGAAATTGATGGTTTTGACCCGAAACGGCCCGAAACTCATTTTTTATCCCGATCGACATGTTTTAACCCGTATTGACCCAGTGGACTCGGTTTTGATCGAAAGATACGGTTGACTCGAGAAAAATATATTTTAAACTTTTTTTTTTATGAATAATAAAATAAAATAACATTCGAGAAAATCTTAGTGAATCCAAAATTGGGTTACAACAGTTGCCCCCTCTTTACAATGCTTACGGTGTGAAGGCATTGAAAAATTCATTTTCTTTTGACTTAACATAATAAGTTTTGTAAAGAAAAACGATGGAGGTGTTGAAAAACAATATATATTTTTCAGTTGGTCTAATTCTTATGGGCGACCTGCCCAAGTGAAAAACATGAAAGTGTTTTCAATATTGATTTTGTGAAATACCTGAAAGTGATTTTAACAATGGTTTAGTGAAATAAATGAAAGTGATTTCAGATTAGTTTTGTGAAATACATGAAAGTGATTTCAACATTGGTTTCCTGAAATACAAGAAAGTGATTTTAGATTAGTTTTGTGAAATACATGAAAGTGATTTCATCAATGGTTTCCTAAAATACATGACATGAAAGTGATTTCAGATTGATTTTGTGAAATACATGAAAGTGATTTCACTATGAGCTTCAGGGTTAATGAAAACTTTTAAAGGAAGTCATATTTGTACGGATGAGATTTGATTTGTAAATCGATCTCAAAGATGATGAAAACTTCTTAAAAAAGTCTTATATCTACGGTTGAGATCTGATTTGTAATCGATCTCAGAGATAATGAAAGCTTCTCAAGAAAGTCTTAGATGTACGACTGAGATTTGATCTTCTGTTCAAAATAATGGTAGGAGAAGAATCCTTATAAATCATGCAGTATTTGGTGACAGACATCATCAACTTCTTGTATTTTCAAGCCTTTCAAAGTTCTCAACTCTTGAAGCTTTAATCATGTCTTCCTTTTCTTCCAATGCTAACCCAAATCTTGTTCTTGCAGTAGAGCTTGTAGTTTAGCGTACTACTTTTGAAGTGAATGGTCATCTAGTTACAATAGAAGATACTGTAACGGACAATGAAGATATTGTTGTAGCTGTGGCTAGAGACATGATCCTTCCTCGTGATGAAACAATGCAGGCAGCTAGGATCGATATTGAATTAGTGAATTAGTCACTTGCTCTCTGTATCAAAGCTATTTCGTCTTTGGTGAATGTTGCAGAGTGTCTTCATGCCAGAAGACTTGAGTTGAATACTCAGGTTCCTAATCTCCATCATTAGATCAAGAATTTAAGGAATAGACTATGTGATGAGAGACATCACAGAAACAACTTGGAGAGGAGAAACCAAGAGCTGAATACACATGTTGACTTTTAGAAGGACTATATTAACACACGACACCTCGAGTTCGAGGAAGAGATGGAGCGTATGCGTAAACAATTTGAAGAATTTCAAGGCTTGATTGATCATCAAGATGAAAATATCCCTAATCGTCCTCGCACTGTTTAACATTTGTACTTTTAAACCTTTTTTCATGAATAAAAATCCATCTTTCTTATCTTCATTTATGAATTTTGCTTTCATGAAATTGTCATATTTGATGTGATTAGAAGAACTTCATTTCGTCTGAATCTCGTTGGATCCCGTTAGGAATTTTGTTTCAAGAAATATCTACAAGACAAATATGTAATGCATCTTACCTTTTTGAAATATAGATCCCCCATTCATCTTATTTGTAAGCTTTTTTGATTCACGTGTCTTTCAAATCTACTTAAACTGACCCGTATTGCTCATTTTTCTAAGATAAACTTGTTTGAGTTTCCCAACAGTCACTGCCCCTTTCTCCACTGGTTACTTCACTAAGAGCATTAGCTTCTCCTTAGCCCGACATTATGTTGTTGGTAACATTCCCATTGTTGAGGATTCTTTAACCAATTCACATGGTTAATATATGAGGATTATCCCACTTCACCTGGGATTTCCATATCTGAAGATGTCTCAGTTATTATATTGTCTCACTGATCATATTATAAGAGTCAACAATCTCATTTCATAGATACTGGAAGAAGTCTACAATTTTATCATGTGTATCTTCCACTAGGAAAATAAATTTCTTTGTGCCATTAGGAATCTGGTGACTACTTCTCTGTCCCTAAAAGAATTAACTGTCTCTTTTCATTTCCTCCTTTGCTCTTGTTGTCATTAGAATCTCTGATTTTCTAACACTGCTTCTTAGTGTGTCATATATTCATTTTTCTTACAAAGAAAACTTTTTTTTCAAAAAAGATTTTTCAAAAGATCTCTTTTGTTTTTGAAAACTGAAACTCTCAATGTCTATTTACAACAATGTTCAAGCAACTCTAGGGATTTGTATTAAATCTCTTAGTAAAAGTAATCTCAAATGAAGGTAAGTGATGAGATGACCTTCTGCTTTGGTTTTCAAAGTGTTCAAGCGATTGCTTGAATGTATTTTGAGAGAAAAGGAACAATTGCCTTTTATTTTTAGAAACACTCCTTTTAACAGCTTGAATAATAATGAGTAATTATTTGCTATGCCATTACTCTTTATGAAAAAGTCTCTTATATTTTGAGAACGTTGTTTATTGATCTAGGTTGCTTTCTTGATTAGAAAGGACTTTAAAGGCACATAATGTATTTTATGGCTCAAGGCTATAAAAGAAAAAGGATTTCATAAGCTCAAAAGAATGTTTAAGGGTTTAAAAACTATAGATCACTGTTATCTTATCTTAGTCTTTTCTTTTGCTATCTTGATAACAAAATGATACTAAACATTCCAAATTAGGAATTTCTTTTTTTTTTCCTCATATTTGTTGGGAATTCTCTCAATTATTTAGAATTTTTGTTGAATTCCTTGTTGTCAGACTTCATAAGCTCACATGTCTTCAAGATGATTTCCATGATCATTTCTTTCTTTTTGCCCCTTAGTGTAGGGTGTGATCTTAGTTAAGGTTCTTATGAAAGAAAAAAAAACTTTAATTAGACTCGGCTCAAATTGGGACTGCAAAGGATAATTTTAAAGAAAGTGAAAGGAATATCAAAGATGGTCTTTCCTCATTTCAAGTAAGATTAGTTAAAACCAATAAACTTTGTCCACATCCAGTGTAATGCTTTGGTTTTATAAGATACCATGTTTTACGAGTCCATGACAAACTAATATACTACCAACCATTATTCATGCTGATAAAATGCAGGTCCAAGACAGAATTTGAGTGATAGTTGTTCCAATTACATGTTTTTGACTTGTATGGTCATCTCTTTCAAGGGAATTGCTTTGAACATTATCCTAAATAAATCATTGATTTATTTCATTAAAATCATGAACAAAATCAATTCTTTTAAAACCTCATTTAAGAAGAATGGGTTCTCTTGTAAAAAAATTTGAAAGATCAAATTGTTGAGCCATTGAGATCATGCATGGGTTTTTTGGTGAGGTATATGCAAAGAGAATTTCCTGGCCAAATGATTAGTACTTAAAAGTGCATTTTTATCATGGTTTTATATCATCATTTTGCACTTGAAGTATCAATAACTCCTTAACCAAAGCATGTTTTATAATAATATATCTAATAATATAAGATACCTTTAATTTGTGGTAAATGTCTATTTTTAATGCAGGCCTATCACATAAATGAAAGGATTGATTGATGACTTGAAGAACTTAAATTGCATGGATAAAGAGATGGTCAAACTTAGAGAAGAGATGTCGGTGCAATCCAAACCGGAACACTGTTCGGTAATTGGGACATATCTGAAGCTACAGATCTCAGATTTAGGTCCAATTTATATGGATGGAAAGGTAAGACATAGGCCTACAACTTTCATATGGAGCCCAAGATCCAAAAAGGCCATTATCAAGTCCAAATTGTAGCAACAACAAAGAAGCCCGAATCTGTCTTCCAACCCGAGCACTGTTCGGTATTTTGGCCATATCTGGAGTTCTAGAAGTCCAAATGAGCTGAATGTTTTACACAAGAAATCTGAGACAATTGCCTACAACTTTCATGTTTGCAACTGGCTCCAATTTTGACGTTATCAATGACGTTTTGGGCAGACAAGAGAAGATAAGGATTGTCACCAAGTCAAAAGTTGGCCACCCACTTATCAATTAGTCATCAAATCAATAGTTCCCAATTTTGGCCTATAAAAGGAGGCATTTGCCATGCATTTAGGCATCTTGGTTTCCAGATCAAGATCATGCTCTTCCTTTCTCTCTTTGTATTTTTTGTAATGTTTATGCTTTGCTTTCATTAATATTAAGTTTATGCCTTTCATTTCCTTTCCTTTACTTAGTTAACTTTTATGTTCTTATTTTGTTTATCTATTTTGCTTTCTTTCATTATGTCTAGCTAAGTTTATTATGTCAAGGTGAAAAGGTTACACTAATGGTGTAAGAATAAGTATAGGGTAAACTTAATATGGACTTTAATATTTGATACTAACATGTTTTATATTTGTTATCTTGTTCACTCTTTAATACTTTGCTTGTTAAATGACTAATCTTGATTTATGTTGTATAACACTTGGTACAACAAATGCTTGGCACTTTCATAGCCCATAATGTATGGTATAACCGACACCTGAGCTATGAAAGGAACTTGATTTGTTGTTAACATAAGTTATAATCATGAATGCTTGACGAGATTTACAAGTATTAGCATTAATTGAATAAGATGACTAATGTAATCATGTTAACAATATATAATCTGATTGGAACCTCCTTTATGTGTGGTTTCCAATTCAATAATAAGAGTTTATACTATACTTGTTTGATATACCATTAGTGGAACCTCTAACCTTGACATTTGTTATTATTATTGTTTAGTCCTTACATTAATTTTCCATCTCCAAGTTCTCATCATCTTCTTCTTCTTCTCTTTCTTTATTATTATTATTACTATTATTATTACTACTACTACTACTACTACTACTACTATTATTATTATTATTATTATTATTATTATTATTATTATTATTATTGTTATTGTTATTGTTGTTATTGTTATTGTTATTGTTGTTGTATTATTGTTATTTATAATTTGTACAAATAACCTCCCTGTGGTTCGACCCCGGTCTTGACGGGTTATTTATTACTTCGACACTCCTGCACTTGGGAGAAGACAACAATCTTTTCGTCGTGTCAAGTTTTTGGCGCCGTTGCCGGGGAGGTAAGTTCTTGTATAAATTATAGTTTTTATTTTATTTTCTCCTTATTTTGTTTTCTTCCTTCTTCTTTTGTTTTCTTCTTCATTTTATTATATTCCAACACGTGCATGAGAGTGTGGTCACGTACATCAAGTGGTAGACTTTGTAGGGTATCCTCATCATTTTCAGAAAATATGGCCGAAGAAGATAGTCAATCACTTCACAATGAAAATAATGAGAATAACCGTGCTAGAACACTTAGAGACCACATGAATCCCACAAGAACAAGTGCACCATCATGCATAGTTTTCCCTCCTGATGCATCTCATTTTAATTTTAAACCGGGCATTATTCAACTTTTACCTTCTTTTCATGGTTTAGAATTGGAAAATCCATACTTGCATTTAAGGGAATTTGAGGAGGTGTGCAACACATATAATAACTTAAATTGTAGCATGAACACCATCAGATTAAAGCTTTTTCCTTTTTCATTAAAAGATAAAGCTAAAACATGGCTACAAAATTTAAGACCAGGATCCATTCGTGCTTGGGATGAAATGCAACAACAATTTTTAAAAAAGTTTTTCCCATCTCATAGAACAAACTCTTTCAAGAGACAAATCACCATTTTCACTCAAAAACCAGGAGAAACATTTTACAAATGTTGGGATAGGTATCGAGACTTGCTTAGTACTTGCCCTCATCATGGTTTTGAAACATGGAGATTGGTTTCACATTTATATGAAGGGTTAACACCTAAAGATAGGCAAATGGTTGAATTGATGTGCAATGGAACTTTTGAAGATAAAGACCCTGATGAAGCAATGGAGTACTTAGACTTGTTAGCTGAAAATGCTCAAAATTGGGACACCGCGGGTACTTATGAGGCACCGAGTAAAACTCAACCTCATACATCTAGTGGAGGTATGTACAACCTTAGGGAAGATCATGACCTTCAAGCCAAATTTGCATCTTTAGCTAGAAAAGTCGAGGCACTAGAATTAAAAAAGAGTGGTCAATTAAAATCTGTTGAAAACATTGTGTGTCAAATCTGTGAAACAAATGAACACTCAACCAATGATTGTCCAACCTTACCTTCTTTTAAAGAATGTCTCCATGAACAAGCCCATGCTTTAAACAGTTTTCAAAGGGCCAACCATAACCCATACTCCCAAACATACAACCCTGGTTGGAGGAATCACCCAAATTTCAGTTGGAAGAGTGAGAACAACAATGCACAAACTTCACAACCACCGTTTCAAGCACACCATAATTTTCAAAATTCTCATGGATATGCACCTCCTTATGCTCCACCTCCTAGAAGAAATCTTGAGGAAACATTGCATGCATTCATTGAAAAGCAAGAGACAATCAATACTCAACTTGCTCAAAACATGACAGATTTTAAAGATACTCTTGCTAAATTAACATCTGCTCTCAGTTTCCAAGAGAAAGGTAAGTTTCCATCTCAAACACAACAAAATCCCAAAGGGCAATACAATGCAAATGCAAGTAGTTCCGGAAGCCAACACATGGATCAAGTCAAATCAGTCACTACTCTGCGCAGTGGTAAGGTTATTGAAAAACCCTCTCTTGAACCTTATGAGAAAGATGATGACTCAATCTCTGAGGGTAAGGAAGGGGATGAATCTGAAAATTGCAAAGAAACGACTGATTCACCGCCAGCACTTCCATTTCCTCAAGCCATGACCAAACAAAGGAAAGTTAATCACAACTCTGAAATTTTTGAAACTTTCAAACAGGTAAGGATCAATATACCTTTGCTGGATGCTATTAAACAGGTTCCTTCCTATGCTAAATTTTTGAAAGATCTATGCACTGTGAAGAGGAAACTGAATGTGAAAAAGAAAGCATTTCTAGCCGAACAAGTAAGTGCTATTCTTCAAAACAATAATGCTTTGAAATATAAAGACCCTGGTTGTCCTACAATTTCTTGCTTTATTGGAGAGCATAAAATTGAAAGAGCGTTACTTGATCTTGGAGCTAGTGTGAATTTACTTCCATATTCAGTTTTTCAAAGTCTCAATCTAGGTGAGTTAAAACCAACTTCTATATCTCTTTTACTTGCTGATAGATCTGTAAAAGTGCCTAGAGGAATAATTGAAGACGTGTTAGTACAAGTCGATAAATTCATTTATCCTGTGGATTTTATTGTCTTGGACACAGAACCTGTTGAAGCATGTAATTCATTTCCTGTTATTTTAGGACGTCCGTTTCTTGCAACCTCTAACGCATTGATTAATTGTAGGAATGGACTGATGAAACTATCATTTGGAAACATGACATTGGAGATGAATATTTTCAACATTTGCAAGCAACCTGGAGATGATAATGATTTACAAGAAGTAGATCATATTGACGAATTAGTTTATGATCAACTTGAATCTACTTTAAGTAAAAATGAGTTGGATGAATCTGAAGATTTGCAAATGATTTATTCTGAGGAAGAAATCACGGATGAAACAAGCATAAAAAATGTTGATGCAAATCTTTTGTCAACAGTGACAACAGATTCGACATCTGACATCACACCAATGGATGATTACTTTCCTAACGAATCCTTACTTTCTCTTAGTCCAATGCCTTGGTATCATAAAAATATCAATTTTCTTGCTTTAGGAGATTTGCCAGCTGATTGGAGTACCCAAGACAAAGAAAAGTTTTTGAACGAAGTGAAGAGCTTTTATTGTGATGACCCTAACTTATTCAAATATTGTCCTGATCAAATATTTCAAAGATTCATTCCCGACAATGAGGTAAGTAGTGTCATTAAACTTTGTCATTTTGAAGCATGTGGAAGTTATTTCTCGTCAAAAAAGACTGCTGCAAAAATCTTTCAAAATGGATTTTATTGGCCCACCATGTTCAAGGACACACATGCATTCTGCAAAACTTGTGAAAATTGTCAAAAAATTGACATTGGTCAAAAAGTTTTGTTTTATGATTCTCAACTCTATGCATTCCCTAAAGAGCTAAGATTAAGATGGACCAATCCTTATGAGGCCTGTGATATTGAGAATTCAATAAATGACAATGATTTTAAGGAAAATGGACATCGTTTGAAAGCTTACTTTGATAATTTTCCTAGTGAAAATGAATTAGCTGGTTTGAATGATCTTGTAGATAAAGGTTGATTATTTTGTTTTTCTCACATTTTCTTTTATGTGTTTCTTTTTGAGTGATTTTTGCTAGTTTCTCTCACCCCGGTCAAATGGCGGACAACGGTACTCCGTGACTTAAGTCGGTTCTTTCAGTTTCCCACAATAACTGATATTTGTGTATATATTTGTGCAATTCTTTGAATCTCTCTTCTAATTCTCATTTGAAAATGGACACTAAACTTGAAAAATTGAAAAAGTATTTTCCCGCTCTGCCTCAGAATGCGATTACAAAAATTTACCGTGCTAGATGTGCAAGATTGAGATTGTTAATGAATCGTGGAATTCCTGAAGATATTCGCTGGTTGATTGAAGCAAAGGTCCGATTATCAGGTGAGTCCTCTAACTTCATTTCACACATGCCTGGAACAGGTAAAAGCACTTTTGCAAAGAAGCGTCGTGCAAAACGACTGGATGTCTGTCATCGATGTGCTAGATGGACTTGTAATACACAATGTCGTTCTTTAGGAATGGTATCTATAAACCGTGAAGATAAAATACAATTCAGTAAGGATGGCCTGAGTAAGGAGTCTTTAGATAATCTTCTATTGACTCTTGAGACGCATCCTAGTGGAGATGTGCATCGTGTAATTCATGATTTATGGCCACTATTTCATAAAGAACATGATCGACATAGTCTTGGGAATCTGACTAAAAAAGACCCTGTTTGCCAGTTTTTAAGAAAACTGGATGGGAAGCCTATCCCCGACCCATAGAGGGCGTTTAAGCCGTTCTTGAACGTAAAACCAAGGGAAGATGTGAGCCACAATCACAACTACCTGTACATACACATGCTTTTTCAAAAGTAAATAAATAAATAAAAAGAGAGAGAGAGTGTGTGAGACTCCAGCTGGCCTACATATTGGTGTTATGATTGCCTTTCTCATTTCTCATCTATAAAACCCTCTCTTCCTTCCTTTCATTTCTACTCAACCCATACATTCAACAAATATAGAAGTGTGTAGAAATGGCAAGTTCCTCAGGTCATCAAATAAGAAATCCAACCTATAATAGCGAAAAACATCATTCATGAACTCTTGAAGAGAGGAAGGGTACCCAAGCTTATACATACATAAGGGGTTAGTTATTTCACATCGCTCCCAAGAGGTTAACATAGTCAGTTAGCTAATCATTTCAATTGTTTTAGGTAGTTTAACCATATATTTTCCTGGTTGTTAACTATTTACATAGACCATTTATTTTATGGTTAATGTGTTAACCTTAATTTTGTTAGTGGTTTGAGATAGCTTATCGCTCCCTTAAGGTTTCCTTAAGCTAGTGAGGAAGGGATTTCTTGGAGGTTGGAAAATACCTTCCCCCCTTCTAAAGGTGGATTATGGATTCCTGTCCTTTATAGTCCTAGGTATAGTCTCATGCCCCTTGTCTTTTTACTATTTCCTTTAATTTTCAATTGGAAACTAAATTCACCACCAGAAGAAGTAATATCTCTACTCATAGGGTCATACCTAACTCTTTTATAGTCTATGTTTTGTCTATGACTAACAACAGAAAGAATAAAGTAGTTTAAGGGTGGGGATTACCTAAAATAGAGTAGCAAATTTTCCTCTAACAACTAAGAACAAATGATGTAACTATATTATTTGATAGTTTTACCAATATTTACCTAGTATTTTGCCCATAATTTATATATATAATGACTTGATTTTCTTTGTTTATTTTAAAAGTATTTTTGGATATAATATTCTAAAAAGAAGTAATCTGCAAATAAAATTTAGACCATGTTCCAACTCACGTTGAATATTGACATATTTGATCTGATCGATATTTTATGTAGAACTTGAGTTGTAGAGGTCTAAATGAAGTGATTTGAGTGGAATTAGAAAGATTACATCCATACTTTCCTATATATATATGGAAAGAAAAATAAAAAAGAAAGAGTATAGAAATATCAGCCATCAAAGACAAGTCTCACATTCTGTTAGTTTTGACCTTTGACCATTACGACTTGAATATCTTGAGTTAGAGAAGTTCATTTGATGCAAACTTTGTTTTGTTTTTTTTTGGATTCCTGACTCAAAGACCTATCATCCTACCAAATTTCAGAAGAAAATTAGCTCATATGAGATATATGATTTTTCTAAGACAAACTATAAATTTTGTTAATAGACAAGTTTTGTGAAGAAATAAGTCTAATTTACTTCCCAAACATTCAAACCGATATGCCAATTATTTATTCATATAAAAAAGGTTTTTATTTGGGTAAATTAACTTCACTAAGTTCAAAGTTAAAGCTTAAAGATTTTCTACAAGACTATGTTTTCTTTTTTTATAAGAAAGAGTTATTATACTATTTAAATATAGATTGTCTACTCTGAAAAGGACTTTTAATTTTTTAGAGGATACAAATAGATAAGTAGGAATGAGAGGATTAGGGTTTTCCATTAGATAAAAGGAAAGAGAGATAGAAAAAAAAAGGAGGCGGTTAGAAAGAAGAAATAAACTCTCACCTTTTTTTACACTCGAAATTATATTTTTATTTTTTTCTTTTCCTTAGTTTTGATAGTCATACAAAAGTAAGTTATTTTTCTTGGTTGAAAGGATACAGAAGCCTTTGGATTTAAAAAACTATAAGATCTATTTTATCTTTTCTTTTCAGTTTATATGATAAATATGAATGTTTTTATATGTTTATTTATTATAATTGTTTAGTTTGATTATTAAAGCGGACTCTATGTTATTATTCTAACTAATTATTGCTAAGTTTATCACAATTGGAGTTGTGATATTTACCTTGTAAGGTGACCAAGTTTAAAAATGATGGTAGATATGTATTGTTAGGGAAAACATTCAATTAAATCAAACATAGATTACAAACAATTATGTTATCTAGATTTATCAAGTTCTTAAAGCTACCATTGAATTAAATTACTAATGTGTATGTTGTGTTTATTTAATATTTAGAGTTAGTTATATTACGGATCGATTAACTAACTAATATTAAGGAAAGAGAAATATTCAGAATATAAATTGATGTATCGTTTTAATGATCAGTTTTGATTTTCTTTGGTGGATATTTATTTGAGATCAAAGTTTTTCTCTTAATCAGTATTGGTTTATTTAATTTAGTTTGATTACTTTATTTTATTTACCCTAGCATAGCTTAGATAATCTCAACTCCCCCAACTTTGAATCAGTTAGTATAAAGATCTTAACTGAATCTTTCTCATGGGATTAACTTCCTATTTGCTTTATACTATCATATTTGCTTAAGTTTTGGTAATTAATTTGTATGACCCTAGCATCACAATAACAAATCTCACCTAAATTTTTTTTAGCAATTCATTTTTTTGACAGAGAATTTTTAAAAGTGAAAGTAAAAAAAAAAACTAAAAGAATGGAAACGAGAATGATTAGGGTTATAAAGGAAATAACTTTTCATCATCATTATTGGATGAATATCCTTTGATATCACGAAAAATCTCAAAAAAAAACTACTCAATTATTGCATTAAATGCACACTATTGTTTTTTCTTCCCAAAAGACTTTTAATTAAGACAAACTACTTAGCCAAAAGAATTCCAACCCAATAGTTTTGCTTGGGAATAGCCTATCACGTGAGAAAGGTAAAAAGTCTCTCATTAAGAAATGATAACTTTTTAAATCTTTACATATTGAATACATAAAGACTTGGAGGGTCACTAATGAATCAATATTTATAGGGCTTTATGAAAAAGCCTTAGTCCCTATTTAGAAAGTCCAAAGGTAGGGTGATAACTCAATGATACGTGGGTGTGGCTTACATCTATAGTCAACATCCTTAAGCTTGGTAAAGTGTCAAATCTAGATGATATGGGTCTAGTTCGCTTCTAAGTCCAATGCTCTTAGCCCTGGCTACATGCCAAACTCATTGAGGCATGGGTCTAGTGAGTTGTTAGATCCAATATCCTTGATTTCAACTATTTGCCGAGCTCATTAAGACGTGAGTCTAGCGAGATATTAGACCCAACATTTTTAGGTTCAGCTACATGCTGAGCCCAAGCAGACATAAGTCTGACAAGCTACCAGATCCAATATCATTGGGTTCACCTACATTCTAAGTCTAAGCGGATATGAGTCTAACGAGTCGCCAGACCCAATGTATCTGGGTTTAGTAACATGTTAAGCCTAAATAGACATGAGTTTAGAGAAATGTCATACCCAATATCCTTGTATTTATCTATGTGTTCAGCAAAAGAAAAAAAAAACATAGGTCTAGCAAGCTGTCATGCCCAACACCTTTAGGTTCTTCTATATACTAAGCCCAAAGGAATATGGGTTTACTAAATTGCTAGACCTAATATCCTTAGGTTCATCCACGTGCTGAGCCTAAATGAACATGAGTCTTACAAGTTGTTAGACCCAACATTCTTAAGTTTAACCATGTGTTGAGTTTAAATAGATATAGATCTAGTGAACTATCAAACATAGAGCCCTTGAGCTTAATTAGGCATAGGTCTAGTGAATTGCCAAGCTCTTCACTTTTAGACTTGGTAGTGTGCCAAACTTATTAGGGCACGGGCCTATCAGTCCTCTCGATCTATCGACCTTAAGCTTGGTTGTGAGTTAAGCTTAATTGGCCATGGGTCCGATGTCTTACTTGACTTGATATCCTTAGGTTTGGTTATTACCAAGCCCAATTGAGCATGAGTCTGCCTCGTTGCCATACCCACTAACCGTGGGTTTAGTAGTGTATCAAACACAAATGGCTAAAGGTTTGGAGATCATTATAGGATTCGTGTTGGGCCATAAGGCTCCATGTTTTTTCAATCTTATAACTTTTAACATAAAATATTAATATCAATGATATTTTTCTTTCTATATCTATAGGTGTATAAAAAAAATCCTAAGAGTCTACTATATTTCTATCTCATTAATAATGTGTAAGGGATCCCTCATTAATGTTGTGTTAGAGATATTTATCTCTCATTAATACTATTAGAAAAAAATGACTTTATAACCCCTCCACTCCATCAAATTAACAAGGTTTAGGGGCTATAAATACCTTTTGAACCACTTAAGTAAAATGTTAACAATTTGTATTTTCTAGACACTAATATTTTTAAATCCTAGAACATTTATCATATCAAAACAAGAACAAACACCCTTGTGCTTAGAATTTAATATTTATTCTCTTATTTATTGCAATTCTTTTTTGAAAAGTTACTACTTTTATCATATAAGAGTCCCTAAATCCTATAAACAAAAAACTATTATACAGGTGCTAGACATTCTACCACTAATCATCCACTTCATAAGCTCTAGAGAATAAAATATTGATGTGAACATATGATTACTATCCATTATTCAAACACTAAAAAAATCATTCTTATGCATGCTAAATTTTGAAACGTCATCACTTTTTTTACTATTTTAAATTATTAATAGACTCTTTATTTTTTTAATTAGATTGGTAACTATGAGTGGTGTTAATCCAAATTAAAAAAAAGAGTAAGAGATTTATTAATAGTTTAATATAGTATATTACGTTAATCCAACAAAAACGAAGAATAAGGATTTTTATCTAAATAACCAATAATTGAGAAGAAATTCATATAGACATGTACTTGGATCATTTGTATTATGGCATAAAAAATATGTTTAATTATCTTTGAGGAAGGCAAGTTATTGTACCCTTAAACTCAGAAACTAATGTTCTGACAAATTTGCCCTTGTAGCATAAAACAATTGAACTAGTAGGAGTTGGAGGCAAAATGATTTTTTTTAGCATGATACAATATCATTCTTGAATTATTTGGGGTAGATTAGTTTTTTTATTTTTTTTTTTTTTTTTGCTCTTTGGAATACAATGATGGCGCTTTAGCATCAATTAAAAAATTTCATCAATTATCATTGAAGCTTTCTTTTTCACATTCAGTTTCCTCTTCACAGTGCATAGAAATTGTAGCATGAACACTTTTTTTTTTTGTTAAAGTTAAATTCCTTAATTGTCACTTGGTGCAAAATTAACTAAACAATCATTCAAGGTTTTTCTTTTCTTTTCATTATGTTTTTTTTTGTTAATTTCAACTTAACTTAAAGGTATATTATAATTTTAAATATTAAAAAAATCTTGTTAGTGTGTGTTATATACGTGCCAAAAAGGTGGGTATCATGTAAAATTTCGTTCGGTCACCAAATACCACCTTCTGCAGTAATGT
>NW_011501234.1:46155-51838 GCF_000495115.2 Populus euphratica | reverse complement strand
AAGGAAATAAAAGACATAAACTTGATATTAATGAAAGCAAAGTATAAAAAAGACAAAGAGAGAAAGCAAGAGCATGATCTTGATATGGACACCACGATGCCTAAATGCATGGCAAATGCCTCCTTTTATAGGCCAAAATTGGGAACTATTGATTTGATGACTAATTGATGAGTGAGTGGCCAACACTTGACTTGGTGACAATCCTTATTTTCTCTTTTCTACCCAAAACGTCATTGATAACATCACAATTGGAGCCACTTGAAAAGATAAAAGTTGTAGGCAATTGTCTCAGATTTCTTGTGTAAACAATTCAGGTCATTTTGACTTCTAGAACTCTAGATATGGCCAAAATACTGAATAGTGCTCGGGCTGGAGGACAGATTCGGGCTTCTTTGTTGTTGCTACAATTTGGACTTGAAAATGGCCTTTTCAGATCTTGGGCTCCATATGAAAGTTGTAGGCCTATGTCTTACCTTTCCATCCATATAAAGTAGACCTAAATCTGAGATCTATAGCTCCAGATATGACCCAATTACCGAACAGTGTTCCGGTTTGGATTGCATCGACATCTCTTTTCTAATTTTAGTCATCTCTTTGCCCTTGCAATTTAAGTTCTTAAAGTCATCAATCAATCCTTTCATTTATATGATAGGCCTGTATTTAAAATGGACATTTACCATAAATTAAAGGTATCTTATATTATTAGATATATTATTATAAAACATGCTTTAGGTATCTTATATTATTAGATACATTATTATAAAACATACTTTAGTTAAGGAGTTATCGATACTTCAAGTGCAAAATTATGATATAAAACCATGATAAAAATGCACTTTTAAGTACTAATCAGATATATTTCATTTAAATTAATCTTATCATCTTTTTTGCATGTGCAGTAAACGAAATGAAACCGCCGATGTGCATTGTCACCGAGCCATGAATTGACTAATTCTGGTTGCCAGCACTGATTGTGAGCGTTGTATGAATTGCTCAGACATCACGTGCTTAAGATAGAGCGGCCACATATCTACCGGGATGCATATCGGTTTGAAATCCCTCTAAATTACCACATCATTCCAGCTTTGAAGACCATTATCTCTTGAGGGTTTTTTTTATTTTTTTTATGTTTCATGCCAAAAATCATGCAACCTACTTCCATAGTGAGGAATTAGATTTTGAAACATGAATTTTTTAAAAAACAATCTTGTATTGTTTTTTATGTTACCTAGTTATTGTGTGATTTTCCCACACCCTTGATTAGTATTTAAAAGCATATTTTTATCAAGGTTTTTTATTATCATTTTGCACTCGAAGTATCAATAACTCCTCAACTAAAGCATGTTTTATAATAACATATCTAAAATATAAGATACCTTTAATTTGTGGTAAATGTTCATCTTAAATACAGGCCTATCATATAAATAAAAGGATTGATTGATGAGTTTAAGAACTGAAATTAAAAGGACAAAGAGATGGCTAAACTTAGAAAAGAGATGCTGGTGCAGTCCAAACCGGAACACTGTTCTGTAATTGGGTCATATCTAGAGCTGTAGATCTCAGATTTAGGTCTAATTTATATGGATGGAAATATAAGACATAGGCCTACAACTTTCATGGAGTCTAAGATTTAAAAAGGTCATTTTCAAGTCCAAATTGTAGCAACAATGAAGAAGTTTGAATCTGTCCTGCAGCCCGAACACTAGTGTTTAGCCCATATTTGGAGTTCTAGAAGTCCAAATGACCTCAATTTTTTTCCCTGAAAAGCTGAGACAATTGTCTAGAACTTTTATATTTTCAAGTGGTTCCAATTCTGACGTTATCAGTAACGTTTTGGGCAGATAAGAGAAGATAAGGATTGTAACCAAGTTAAGAGTTGGTCACCCACTCATCAATTAGTCATCAAATCAATAGTTTTAAATTTTGGCCTATAAAAGGAGGTATTTGTCATGCATTTAGGCATCTTAGTTTCCAGATCAAGATCATGCTCTTACTTTCTTTCTTTATATTTTGTAATGCTTAAGTTTTATTTTCATTAATATCTTATTTATGTCTTTTAATTCCTTTCTTTTACTTAGTTAACTTTTATTTTACTTATGTTCTTATCTTATTTATTTATGTTTCTCTCTTTCATTATGTTTAGGGAAGTTTATTATGTCAAGGTGAAAAGGTTACACTAATGGTGTATGAATAAGTATAGTGTAAACTTAACATGGACTTTAATATTTGATACTAGCATAGTTTGTATTTATTATCTTGTTCACTCTTTAATACTTTGCTTGTTAAATGACTAATTTAGATTTATGTTGTATAACACTTGGTACAATAAATGCTTGTCATTTTCATAGTACAAACCGTATGGTATAACCAACACTTGTGCAATGAAAGGAACTTGATTTGGTGTGAACATTAGTTATAATTATGAATGCCTGACAACATTTACAAATATTATTATTATTCGAATAAGATAACTAATGTAATCATGTTAATAATTTATAATCTAATTGGAACCTCCTTTGTGTATGGTTTCCAATTGAATAATAAGAGTTTATACTGTACTTGTTTGAAATATCATTAGTGGATCCTCTAATCTTGACATTTATTATTATCATTGTTTAATGTTCACGATAATCTTCAATCTCAAAGTTCTTATCAACTTCTTTATTATTATTATTATTATTATTATTATTATTATTACTACTACTATTACTACTACTATTGCTATTACTATTACTATTACTATTATTATTGTTACTATTGTTGTTGTTATTGTTGTTGTTGTTTTATTGTTATTGTATTAAAACAAAGTTGTTATTATTAGTGTCATAACCCATTTTTAGGCCCTCTATAAAAATAATAAAATACAAAAAATAAAAAAATATAATAAAAAAAATATGAACAGTGAAAACAATTGATGTCAGCATGCCCTAAAAATGATTAAAATTTGGTTGAGGAGGTTAAAAAATACAAAGATTAAAATTTGGCACTATTTTATTAACTAATGACATCCCTATTGACAAAGAAAATTCAATTTGAGTAAGAAAGGTCCAAAATTAGATGTTTATGGACTCAATTAAATTTTATTGAAGGTTTAATTAAATTTATCTAGAGTTTGATTACAAGAAAATTTGATTTTAGAGTCAATTTAGATTGGAAAAAATTAAGTTCTAGGGTTAAATTATAATTTTTGGAAGTTAATTTGGTCAAATCAAGGGCTTAATTGCATAAATATTGAAGTTTTATGGTCAATTAGGGACTGAATTATAGAAATCCAAGACCAAGGATCCAAGTACAAAACACGTGCAAATTGAAGGCCTGATTTTGAATCTAACATGTTTTTGGCGCCAATTCCCATTTAAATAAAACGGTGCGTTTTGGAAAAAATAGCGTCGTTTCATCTACTGTTCACCAAAAAAAAGTTAGAAACGGTGCTATTTTGAAATGACATCATCTTCTTCTTCCCCTGGACGCGCGAAACAAAGGTAAAAGAAGATTTTTCCTCCTTCCTCTGTCACCACTATCAACAACAAAAAAAACACTAACCACTTTTCACGTGTTCAACGGACGGTGGAGGGGTGGCAACACAGTGGTCGTCCTAGCGATGTCCCCCCCTGTTTTTGCCTATATAAACAGGGAAAGGGGAAGAAAAAAAGAGGAACTCGGAAGGACGACCGAAACAGGAAAAAAAAGAAGGGGAGGTCGAATGACCAAAAAAAGGAAACTAGAGAGAAAAAAAAGAGGAAGGGGGACTGAACCCGAGAGAGAGAATCGAATGAGAGAGGAGAGTGAGAAGAGAAGTAGCACTGCCGGTGATTAGTACTTAAAAGTGCATTTTTATCAAGGTTTTATATCATCATTTTGCACTTGAAGTATCAATAACTCCTTAACTAAAACATGTTTTATAATAATATATCTAATAATATAAGATACCTTTAATTTATGGTAAATGTTCATTTTAAATGCAAGCCTATCAGATAAATCAAAGGATTGATTGATGAATTTAAGAACTGAAATTGAAAGGATAAAGAGATGGCCAAACTTAGAAAAGAGATGTCGGTGCAATCTAAACCAGAACACTGTTCAGTAATTGAGTCATATCTAAAGCTATAGATCTCAGATTTAGGTCTACTTTATATGGATCGAAAGGTAAGACATAGACCTATAACTTTCATATGGAGCCCAAGATCTAAAAAGGCCATTTTCAAGTTCAAATTGTAGCAACAACAAAGAAGCCCGAATCTGTCCTCCACCCCGTGCACTATTCAGTATTTTGGCAATATCTAGAGTTCTAGAAGTCAAAATGAGCTGAATTGTTTACACAAGAAATCTGAGACAATTGCCTACAACTTTGATCTTTTCAAGTGGCTCCAATTGTGACGTTATCAATGACGTTTTGGGTAGACAAGAGAAAATAAGGATTGTCACCAAGTCATGTGTTGGCCACCCACTCATCAATTAGTCATCAAATCAATAGTTCCCAATTTTGGCCTATAAAAGGAGGCATTTGCCATGCATTTAGGCATCTTGGTGTCCATATCCAGATCATGCTCTTGCTTTCTCTCTTTGTATTTTTTACGCTTTGCTTTCATTAATATCAAGTTTATGCCTTTCATTTCCTTTCCTTTACTTAGTTAACTTTTATCTTATTTATGTTCTTATTTTGTTTATTTATTTTTCTTTCTTTCATTATGTCTAGCTAAATTTATTATGTCAAGGTGAAAAGGTTACACTAATGGTGTAAGAATAAGTATAGTTTAAACTTAATAAGGACTTTAATGTTTGATACTAACATGTTTTGTATTTGTTATCTTGTTCACTCTTTAATACTTTGCTTGTTAAATGACTAATCTTGATTTATATTGTATGACACTTGGTACACCAAATGCTTGGCACTTTCATAGTTCATACTGTAAGGTATAACGGACACCTGAGCTATGAAAGGCACTTGATTTGTTGTTAACATAAGTTATAATCATGAATGCTTGACGAGATTTACAAGTACTAGCATCAATCGAAAAAGATGACTAATGTAATCATGTTAACAATCTATAATCTGATTGGAACCTCCTTTGTGTGTGGTTTCCAATTGAATAATAAGAGTTTATACTATACTTGTTTGACATACCATTAGTGGATCCTCTAACCTTGACATTTATTGTTATCGTTGTTAAATCCTTACATTAATATTTCATCTCAAAGTTCTCATCTTCATCTTCTTCTTCTTCTTTATTATTATTATTATTATTATTATTATTATTGTTGTTGTTGTTGTTGTTGTTGTTGTTGTTGTTACTATTATTATTGTTGTTGTTGTTATTGTTATTGTTGTTGTATTATTGTTATTTATAATTTGTACAATTAACCTTTCTATGGTTCGACCCCGGTCTTGCCGAGTTATTTATTACTTTGACACTCCTGCACTTGGGAGAAGACATCAATCTTTTAGTCCAGTCAGCTAGCCACCGCGCCCCCACCGCCACTCTAGGTATGCCCTCCGCCCTTCATTTTTCCTTACCTTTTTCCTCCGCTATGCAAGACATGCACAGTGCTCGTTGACACGACTAAAAGATTGATGTCTTCTCCCAAGTGCAGGAGTGTCGAAGTAATAAATAACCCGGCAAGACCGGGGTCGAACCACAGGGAGGTTAATTGTACAAATTATAAATAACAATAATACAACAAC
>NW_011501234.1:0-46055 GCF_000495115.2 Populus euphratica | reverse complement strand
ATAGTAGTAGTAGTAGTAGTAGTAGTAGTAGTAATACTAGTAGTAGTAATAATAATAATAATAATAAAGAAAGAGAAGAAGAAGAAGATGATGAGAACTTGGAGATGAAATATTAATGTAAGGATTAAACAATAATATTAACAAATGTCAAGGTTAGAGGTTCCACTAATGGTATATCAAACACGTATAGTATAAACTCTTATTATTGAATTGGAAACCACACACAAAGGAGGTTCCAATTAGACTATATATTATTAACATGATTACATTAGTCATATTATTCAATTAATGCTAATACTTGTAAATCTTGTCAAGCATTCATGATTATAACTTATGTTAACAACAAATTAAGTTCCTTTCATAGCTCAGGTGTCTGTTATACCATACATTATGGGCTATGAAAGTGCCAAGCATTTGTTGTACCAAGTGTTATACAACATAAATCAAGATTAATCATTTAACAAGCAAAGTATTAAAGAGTGAACAAGATAACAAATATAAAACATATTAGTATCAAACATTAAAGTCCATATTAAGTTTACACTATACTTATTCTTACACCATTAGTGTAACCTTTTCACCTTGATATAATTAACTTAGCAAAGCATAAACATTACAAAAAATACAAAGAGAGCAAGGAAGAGCATGATCTTGATCTGGAAAACAAGATGCCTAAATGCATGGCAAATGCCTCCTTTTATAGGCCAAAATTGGGAACTATTGATTTGATGACTAATTGATAAGTGGGTGGCCAACTTTTGACTTGGTGACAATCCTTATCTTCACTTGTCTGCCAAAAACTTCATTGATAACGTCAAAATTGGAGCCAGTTGTAAACATGAAAGTTGTAGGCAATTGTCTCAGCTTTCTTGTGTAAAACATTCAGCTCATTTGGACTTCTAGAACTCCCGATATGGCTAAAATACCGAACAGTGCTCGGGCTGGAAAACAGATTCGGGCTTCTTTGTTGTTGCTACAATTTGGACTTGATAATGACCTTTTTAGATCTTGGGCTCCATATAAAAGTTGTAGGCCTACGTCTTACCTTTCCATCCATATAAATTGGACCTAAATCTGAGATCTGTAGCTCTAGATATGACCCAATTACCGAACAGTGTTCCGGTTTGGATTGCACCGACATCTCTTCTCTAAGTTTGACCATCTCTTTATCCATGCAATTTAAGTGCTTCAAGTCATCAATCAATCCTTTCATGTATGTGATAGACCTGCATTAAAAATAGACATGTACCACAAATTATAGGTATCTTATATTATTAGATACATTATTATAAAACATATTTTAGTTAAGGAGTTATCGATACTTCAAGTGCAAAATGATGATATAAAACCATGATAAAAATGCACTTTTAAGTACTAATCACACCCCTCAACCAGCTTATTACTAGTCCCTAGTAATTAAAGCGTTACAACAATTTACAAATTTCACAAAGCAAGGTATTCATCATTTAACTTCCATTAATCTATCCAGATAAACAAACTCTCATTAAATTTATATATCTACTCAATACCTCTTAACAAGATAGTAATAAACCTTTCTTTTGTGCTCAATGTATCAACACATAATTATGGGGCTTTTCTTGGAAGAAAACAAAATTTTTGTTCTAATGTTTAAGGTTAACTTCCTTGGGATGGGATTATTATTTTTGTCTTTTTTTTTTTTACTTCTTTTTTTTTTCTTTTTTTTTTAAATGTATATACATATAATTTAAAAACATCGTGCATCTTTAACCCATGTATCGAGCTTTCAGCTAATGACTCTCAGACCAGTTGGTCTCAGGGCATTAGGTGTTAAGACACCCCTACGAGCTTAGTAACTCGGGTCGCAGATACTGATATGTAGATAGTGCAATGTTTGATTCCCTTAAGCTTTTCTCCTCAACCCATGTAACAAGCGTTGGGCCAATAGCTCCTAAGTCAGTTGACTTTAGGGTATTAGGTGTTAAAACACCCCTTCGGGCTTAATTGCTTAGGTTAGGGAGGCTACGAAACCAAACTTATCTACATTTTTATTATCATCATTTTTTCTTTTTTTCTTTGTTTTTCTTTTCTTTTCATGTTTTTTTTCTTAATTATATACAATCCCTTTTCTTTAGTTGTTACCTTTAACAAAAGAACATAAATAATGTAATAATCCAATATGCAACCCACAATCATATGTTAAAGTGTGTGTGTGTAAATTAAGGTTTAAGAATACATGTTAAATAAGTATCTGAGCAGAATTAAGTGGTAACAATACGAGAGTTTGTAAACCTGAATATTTCAGGAAGTATTATAATAGACCTTGTTAAGAATGGTTACTAAGATGCGTCTCAAGAGTCACTTTAACAAAAGAACTCCTTTACTCTGCCATCCTAATAACAACAATTATGCACATGCTTTATGAAATGAAAAACAATTTTTTTTTTATCAACTACTACCCTCTCCCCCCAACCAAAATGAGACATTGTCCTCAATGTTCTAAGGTAGAAAGATAGAGTATAGAAGATATCACCTGAAATAACGAACATTGACAAAACCTGAAACACACTAAAACAAAAATAAGAAATAACAAAACACAATAATAAAACCAAAAGACACAAGTTTTTACAAACAAAAAAAAATTCAAATCGCAGTTGTGAATGTGGCTCACATCTTCCCTTGGTTTTACGTCCAAGAACAGCTTAAACGCCCTCAATGGGTCGGGGATACGCTTCCCATCCAGTTTTCTTAAAAACTGGCAAACAGGGTCTTTTTTAGTCAGATTCCCAAGACTAAGTCAAGTATGTTCTTTATGAAAATGGGTTCATAAGTCATGAATTACACGATGCTTATCTCGACTATGATGAGACTTAAGAGTCAATAGAAGATTATCTAAAGACTCTCTGTGTTTTGAAATAAATCCCACCTTCTGACAATTTTCACAGTTTTTGCGGAATGCATCTGACTCCTTGAATATGATGGGCCAGTAAAATCCACTTTGTAAGATTTCTACAATCCTCTTTTTTGATGAGAAATGATCCCCATATGCCTTAGAGTGACAAAATTTAATGAAATTACTTACCTCATTATCGAGAATGTATTTTTTAAATATTTGATCAGGACAATAATTGAATAAGTAAGGGTCATCCCAACAAAAATTTTGCTCATTGCTCAAAAATTTTCTTGTATCTTCAATACTCCACTGAGCTGGCAAAAATCCTGAAGCAAGAAAATTGATATTTTTAGCAAACCAAGGCATTGAACTAAGAGAAAGTAGAGATTTATCAGTAAAGTAATCATCGATTGGTGTGATGTCGGGTGTCGAATCTGTTGTCACTTTTGATAAAAGATTCGCATCAACCTTTTCGATGCCTTTTTCATCCTCGATTTCTTCTTGATTGGTCATGGCATGAGAAAATGGAAGAGCTGGCGGAGAATCAGTCGTTTTTTTGCAATTTTCAGATTCAACCCCTTCCTTACCCTCAGAGGTTGACACATCATCTTTCTCACAAGGTTCAAGAATTGGTTTTTGAATAACCTTACCACTACAAAAAGTGATGACTTATTTAACTTGATCCATGTGTTGACTTCCATAACTACTTGCATTTGCATTGTATTGCTCCTTGATATTTTGCTGTGGTTCAGATGGAAACTTACCTTGCTCTTGAAAATTGAGAGCAGATGTGAATTTTGCAAGAGTTTCTTTAAAATCTGTTATGCTTTGAGTAAGTTGAGTGTTGATTGTCTCTTGCTTTTCAATGAATGCATATAAAGTTTCCTCAAACTTTCTTGTAGGAGATGGAGCATAAGGAGGTGCATATCCATGATAATTTTGGAAATTATGATGTGCTTGGAACTGTGGTGGTGAAGTTTGTGCATTGTCACTCTTCCAACTGAAATTCAGGTGATTTCTCCAACCAGGATTGTATGTTTGTGAGTATGGGTTGTGGTTGGCCCTTTGAAAACTATTTAAAGCATGGGCTTGTTCATGGAGACATTCTTTAAAAGAAGGCAAGGTTGGACAATCGTTGGTTGAGTGTTCATTTGTTTCACAGATTTTAATTGACCACTCTTTTTTAATTCTAGTGCCTCGACTTTCCTAGCTAAAGATGCAAACTTGGCTTGAAGGTCATGATCTTCCCTAAGGTTGTACATACCTCCACTAGATGTATGAGGTTGAGTTTTACTCAGTGCCTCATAAGTACCCGCGGTGTCCCAATTTTGAGCATTTTCAGCTAACAAGTCTAAGTACTCCATTGCTTCATCAGGGTCTTTATCTTCAAAAGTTCCATTGCACATCAATTCAACCATTTGCCTATCTTTAGGTGTTAACCCTTCATAGAAATGTGAAACCAATCTCCATGTTTCAAAACCATGATGAGGGCAAGTACTAAGCAAGTCTCGATACCTATCCCAACATTTGTAAAATGTTTCTCCTGGTTTTTGAGTGAAAGTGGTGATTTGTCTCTTGAAAGAGTTTGTTCTATGAGATGGGAAAAACTTCTTCAAAAACTGTTGTTGCATTTCATCCCAAGCACAAATGGATCCTGGTCTTAAATTTTGTAGCCATGTTTTAGCTTTATCTTTTAATGAAAAAGGAAAAAGCTTTAATCTGATGGTGTTCATGCTACAATTTAAGTTATTATATGTGTTGCAAACCTCCTCAAATTCCCTTAAATGCAAGTATGGATTTTCTAAATCTAAGCCATGAAAAGAAGGTAAAAGTTGAATAATACCTGGTTTAAAATTAAAATGAGATGCATCGGGAGGAAAAACTATGCATGATGGTGCACTTGTTCTTGTGGGATGCATGTGGTCTCTAAGTGTTCTAGCACGGTTATTCTCATTATTTTCATTATGAAGTGATTGATTATCTTCTTCGGCCATATTTTCTGAAAATGATGAGGATACCCTACAAAGTCTACCACTTGATGTACGTGACCACACTCTCATGCACGTGTAGGAATAGAATAAAAGGAAAAAGAAAACAAAAGAAGAAGAAACACGAGAAAAGAAACAAAGTTATATACAAGAAAAGTGAAAAGAGAAAATAAAATAAATATTATAATTTATACAAAAACTTACCTCCCCGGCAACGGCGCCAAAAACTTGACACGACGAAAAGATTGATGTCTTCTCCCAAGTGCAGGAGTGTCGAAGTAATAAATAACCCGGCAAGACCGGGGTCGAACCACAGGGAGGTTATTTGTACAAATTATAAATAACAATAATAAAACAACAATAACAACAACAACAATAGTAATAATAATAATAATAATAGTAGTAGTAGTAGTAGTAGTAGTAGTAGTAGTAATAATAATAAAGAAAGAGAAGAAGAAGATGATGATGATGATGAGAACTTAGAGATGAAATATTAATGTAAGGATTAAGCAATAATAATAACAAATGTCAAGGTCAATAATAATAACAAATGTCAAGGTTAGAGGTTCCACTAATGGTATATCAAACAAGTATAGTATAAACTCTTATTATTGAATTGGAAACCACACACAAAGGAGGTTCCAATCAGATTATATATTGTTAACATGATTACATTAGTCATCTTATTCAATTAATGCTAATACTTGTAAATCTCGTCTGCCCAAAACGTCATTGATAACATCAAAATTGGAGCTAGTTGTAAACATAAAAGTTGTAGGAAATTGTCTCAGCTTTCTTGTGTAAAAATTTCAGCTCATTTGGACTTCTAGAACTCCAGATATGGCCAAAATACCGAACAGTGCTCGGGCTAGAAGACAGATTCGGGCTTCTTTGTTGTTGCTACAATTTGGACTTGATAATGGCCTTTTTAGATCTTGGGCTCCATATGAAAGTTGTAGGCCTATGTCTTACCTTTCCATCCATATAAATTGGACCTAAATCTGAGATATATAGCTCCAGATATGACCCAATTACCGAACAGTGTTCCGGTTAGGATTGCACCGACATCTCTTTTCTAAGTTTGGCCATCTCTTTATCCTTGCAATTTAAGCTCTTGAAGTCATCAATCAATCCTTTCATTTATGTGATAGGCCTGCATTAAAGATAGACATTTACCACAAATTAAAGGTATCTTATATTATTAGATATATTATTATAAAATATGCTTTAGTTAAGGAGTTATTGATACTTCAAGTGCAAAATGATGATATAAAACCATGATAAAAATGCACTTTTAAGTACTAATCATTAACATTCATGATTATAACTTATGTTAACAACAAATCAAGTTCCTTTCATAGCCCATAATTAAATATGTAAAATGTCATTGATAAAGTCAAAACTGGAGCCAGTTGCAAACATGAAATTTGTAGGCAATTGTCTCAGCTTTCTTGTGTAAAACATTCAGCTCATTTGGACTTCTAGAACTCCAGATATGGCCAAAATACTGAACAGTGCTCGGGCTGGAAGACAGATTCGGGCTTCTTTATTGTTGCAACAATTTGGACTTGAAAATGGCTTTTTTAGATCTTGGGCTCCATATGAAAGTTATAGGCCTATATGTTACCTTTCCATCCATATAAATTGGAACTAAATCTGAGATATATAGCTCCAGATATGACCCAATTACCAAACAGTGTTCCGGTTTGGATTGCACCGACATCTCTTTTCTAAGTTTGGCCATCTCTTTATCCTTGCAATTTAAGTTCTTAAAGTCATCAATCAATCCTTTCATTTATGTGATAGGCCTGCATTTAAAATAAACATTTACCATAAATTAAAGGTATCTTATATTATTACATATATTATTATAAAACATGTTTTGGTTAAGGAGTTATTGATACTTCAAGTGCAAAATGATGATATAAAACCATAATAAAAATGCACTTTTAAGTACTAATCACAAGTCTAAGTACTCCATTGCTTCATTAGGGTCTTTATCTTCAAAAGTTCCATTACACATCAATTCAACCATTTGCCTATCTTTAGGTGTTAACCTTCCATAAAAATATGAAACCAATCTCCATGTTTCAAAACCATGATGAGGGCAAGTATTAAGTAAGTCTCAATAACTATCCCAACATTGGTAAAATGTTTCTCCTAGTTCTTGAGTGAAAGTGGTGATTGGTTTCATATAAAGTAGACCAAAATCTGAGATCTACAGCTCCAGATATGACCTAATTACCGAACAGTGTTCCGGTTTGGATTGCACCTGCATCTCGTTTCTAAGTTTGGCCATCTCTTTGTCCTTTCAATTTCAGTTCTTAAATTCATCAATCAATCCTTTTATTTATATAATAGGCCTGCATTTAAAATGAATATTTATCACAAATTAAAGGTATCTTATATTATTAGATATATTATTATAAAACATGCTTTAGTTAAGGAGTTATTGATACTTCAAGTGTAAAATGATGATATAAAACCTTGATAAAAATGCATTTTTAAGTACTAATCAACTGTATATCAGAATCCCCGGTAAGGGAATCGTCATGCATCAATGCACATACATTTAATATATGTTAGGGTCCTAAGTAAGGAGATCGTCATGCATCGATGCACATACATTTAGTATATGTTAAGGTCTTAAGTAAGGAGATCGTCATGCATCGACGCCTACAGAGGTGGTGATGATGCTAGTGAAATTGGTATTAACAATGTGTTAGGCAAAAATAGTTGTAGTTGATTTTATGAAATTTTGAATGGAAGTTAAAAGTGGAAGATGAATCAGTTTTTAGTAGTTGAATAAAAAAGAGTTCCAATGGAAACAAAAAAAGATAAGTGAATAGAATATAAATACATGTTTGCCTTTTTAAATTGTTGGATTTCTATGTTACTATATTTATTATGATATTTTATTTCAAAACCATCACATGCATGATAGGAGTAGATCCTAACTTTTGTTTACTTTTTATATCTAATTTTATGGAGTATATCCTTATATTTTGTAATATTAAAATATTTATATAACTTTATTTGTATAATTAATGTTTAAACTTGAATAAATAAACTTAATTTTGTAATTCATATAATCAAGTTTCATGTATATATGTTTATCTTATTTATTTTTCTATAATGATATTAGTTGTTCAATATATGTTATAAATAGTATAGTTGTGATGATGATGATATTTATGGGATTGAGATTCAGGATGATTAAGTCATGATTTAGTTATGAGATGTGGGATATTAGAAGTGTAAACAGGTTATATATCGATAACTTGGGATATCCTGGTATAAGAGAGATTCTATCAAAATTTTGGTAGATTTTTGTTTGAAAACTATGTAAAAAAATTACTCTATTTTTCATTTAATATATGATTAATGTTTTTATCCTAGATAAGGGGATATGACATGTTTACAATAAAAAAAAATCAATTCTAGAACAATTGTTGATCGGAGGCACAAAGAAATTCTTATTGATAGTATAATGTGGTTATTGTGGTTCTTTGTAGGTATTTATAAGCAAGACAAAATTTTAGATATGGTTTCTATATAAGAGAAACTCTATCTAAATTTTATTAAAAATATAAAATTTCTAACTCTTTAAAATCATTAATTAAATTAAATGTTAGATTAATAAAGTAAATAATAAATCTTCTCAAAAAATATTTTTTGTTAGATTTAGACGTTGGAGAATCTTAGGAGGGGGTAGTAACCTCACTACCAATCGTCCAGCTTAATCGATCAGTCGATTGATCTAATTATATGAACTAGTTGATCAGTTCACTAAAAAACTATGATTTTATAAATTTTTTCTTTCAAAAATATTTTATGAACCAAAATATATATCTTTATTCAATTTATAAATTAAAAAACAAACTCCAATTATAATCTCAAAATGTTTTTGTTAAGACAATAGTTTACATCTGTTTTTTAATGCTAACCAAGTAATTAATAATTATTATGAATCGATACATAATAACTTATTTTTATTTTTTAGTGTCAACTAGATAATTAATTTAACTAATTATTATAAATCGTTATCTATTTATAATAGTTAGTTAAACCTGCTGTTTAATTAAAATTTTATGACAATTTAAAAATATAATATTTAATTAAGTATCATAATTAAAAACCACAATAAAATTTTAATTCACATGTCATTTTAAATATATATATATATATATATATATATATATTATTTTACTAAAACTTTTTGTTTCACCTTTTCTTTTTATTTTACATGCTAATCGCCTATTTTTGTCCGATGCGCTGTCGCTCTTCTCGTCATCCCTTTAAATGACATGACTAATGAGCAGTGAGCACCCAGCAACTCCAAAACATGTACCAGTGCCTTTCCACTCCCACCATCACCCGGCATGCTATTGTTATTGACTTGTGGCCGCCATGATCATCACCACTATCCATCTTCATCGCTGCTACCATAATTGTTTTTGAGAGATTATCAGGTAGTAGTACTCTTGAATAGCTTCGCCTTATTATTCTCACCCTTTACCTCATTACTCTCGAGCTGATGTGTCTGGACTTGGTATTTTTGTGCTCTCCCGCAGAACGAATCTTTTATATAAATAAAGAATTCTTCGACGCTTACGATAGAGAGCATTGTATGGAAGGAGAATAACGAGAAATTATATAGTAGAATGTTTTCTCGTAAATTGTCTGTATGCGTATGGATCTGGCTTTATTATTCCTTACACTCGGTGACTTACCTGGAAAGAAGAAGAAGAAGAAGGGTTAAAAGCCTACTGTGGACTTTACTCGGAGGAGAAATCAAAGACAGCAGTGGCTCTACCCGTCAATAAAAACTTTTTAGATAGATCAGAAATTCTAGAATATATTACTTAACTATTAAAATAATTCTATTAACGTCTGCAATAATGCGCGACCTGGAAATATGTTCTGTGACTTGCGATTTTACAAAGAAAGGCAATTTCATAGGATTGTGGCCTCATTGGTATGACTGGACAACAAATTGTCTGGTTTGCGGCCTAAAAAACTTGACCTGATAGCAGTTGTCCAGTCTTGATTATGGGCTGTGGCCCCATACACCTGGCCAGACGGTAGTTGTCCTATCTCGTTCAGTCTTGATTATGGGTCATGGCCCAACAGACTTAACCAGAAAGTAGGGGTGTGTGTGTGTGTGTGTGTGTGTACTGAGCTTTTAAACGCTTGTATGTTTAAGAGACTTGTTAAGTGCTGGCAGTGCGAAGATTATACTACTAACTAAAAACGTGGGGTCATACGCCCATGTTTCACTGCTATGATCAATATGAACAGTGACAGAATTATTATTTTTTCATTTTTTATTTTTTATTTTTTTATTTTAACCTCATGTTTTTTTATAAATCATCTAAGTTATTTTTAAGTTGATCAAATCAATTAAATCATATCAAAATAAATTTTACATATTTAATTTTAAACTTGAACAAAACAAAGAATCAAGTTAAGAGGTATTTTACTTTCTATTTATTTATCTATTTTTAATTTTATTCTCAAACTCTATTTAATATTTATTTAGGTTGCTTTTAGGCTTTTTAATTTGACTGAGTCACGTCAAGACAAATTTCATATGCTTAATTTTAGACCTGAGCTTGGAAAATAAACAAGTTGATAGATTTTTTTTTAATTTCATTATTTTTTTCAATTTCATCCTTTGATGTTTTTAACTAGTTATTTGAGCTGCCAAGTTGTTTAGGTTATGTTAGAAAAAAATCCTATAAGTTTAATTTTAAACTTGGGTTAGATAAAAAGTTAAATTAAAAAGAAATAATTTCAAATAACGTAAATTGAACTTAAAATGTAAAGAAAGGACATCTATCGATATAATAGAAAGATATAAAAACAAAAAAAACCTTGAGCGAACTTAACAAGCAACTCGGGTCAACAAATCAAATACATAACCTAGAACATAAATTTGGAATGACCCCATAAATAAAAAATAAAAAATAAACGGCACAAAATATTTGAAAAAAGTGCCTTAAAAAAAAACAAAATCAACTCAAACTAATTTTTTAGATTTATAACCCAAATCATTAGATCAAGTTGACATTATTACAGGCAAACCCTAAAAAACAAATCAGAAAAGTTTTTAATGAAACAAATATGAAGGGATGAAATTGAGGGAACAAAATGCAAAATAAAACAAATAGCAATTAAAATAATTAGAACTAAATTTAAAATAAAAATTAAATAAAATTAAATTTTTATGGATGAAATTGAACAAAACAAATCAATTAAGAAAATTATTCAAAAAATAGCAATTAAAAGAAATGCAACCAAATTTAAAATAAAAATTAAATTAAAAAAATATTTTATGGATGGAATTGAAAATACAAATTAATCAAGAAAATGATTTAATAAAAAACAAATATCAATTAAAATAATGATGATCAAATTTGATAATTTTTTTTTAAAATCAAATGATTAGAGATAAAATTAAAAATAAAATTCAATTAGCAATAATCAATGTAAATAAAATAATTATAATTAAGAGAAGAGATAATGAGTCAAAAGAAATAAAATGAAAGTCTAATATAATGTTTTACATGGCCAACATGTAATTTAAGAAAGAAAAAAAAGAAAAGGATAAAAAAAAAAAAACCAAATTGAGATGAATCCAGCATGAATAGATTCACATGTGCCACCCATTATGGTTGGATTCACCATAAAGGATGAAAAACATCTTGAATGATATTTTTTTTTGACAATTTTAATGTGCCACATGTATTGTTTAAAGATAGCAAGATACTTCATATGTAGATACGTGCTTGTACACGTCTATAATTTTATTATTTTAATTATTAAAAAAACTAAATAAATTCTTCTAAACCCCAAATTAACAAAAAAAAAAGTGTGAAAAGCTAAAAATAATCCTAAAAATATTTGATAATAATAGAAAACAATGTAGGAAAATATGAAAAAAATCTTTAAAGCAAAGGTTTAAAAAATTTAAGTCCACTCACCATATAAAAAATTTAAAAATTCATTACACTCCTAAGTATTAGTATTTGTTTTATTCAAGGATGATGTAGCATTTTCAAAATCAAAATAATTTATGAAAAACTTTTTACACCTTCCAACAAGACATTTATATCCTATAAAATGATAATGTTACCCTTCTTCTTTTTTCAATGTAAATAATAAGATTTCTTTTTCCAAGAGAAAAATGGGAGAAACACTAAATAGGTAATTTACTTTAATTTAATTAATTAATAATTTTAATTTGATAAGAGCACATGAAAAAGGGCAAAAGGCAACTTTCAAATATCTATTCGTCGTACAATCGGGCTTTTGTTAGCAGACTGTGAAATGCCACAATGAAAGCCCGACACTACAGCCCAATACAAAAATTCAAAGCCCTAGCCTACCAGAAATGCAAAACCCTAGTCAGCCACAGAAATCACATATAAATACCCTCATGTTAGCCAACTGCAGCTCCCTCATCACATGCATTTTCTGGTAGAGTGAGTGACCCTAAAACACTACTCTCTTTTTCACTTTTTCGCCGCCTCCTCGTCCCTGTAAGCTCTCTTTTCCCTTAGCTCCTTCATCCTCTTGTCTACTCTATCTAGATCTGCTAGTAAACGCATATATAAACTATTTTTGGGTGCAGCTAATGGCTATCATTATTAGTGTATATTTATTGATTTCTTTTATTGCCCTATTAACAACTGGGTTCTTAATGGATCCTTGGTTTTGTGTTGAGTAGATCATAACATGATTGATTGGACAACAATTTGATGGGTCTGATGAAACACTGTGACATCCTAATGGCTGTTCTGTGTTTTTGCAGGTTTTATTATCGTAATTAAATTTTTAGGAGCTCGACAAGATGGTGAAGTTTACAGCAGAGGAGCTTCGGCGTATTATGGACTTCAAGCACAACATCCGTAACATGTCCGTTATCGCTCATGTTGATCATGGTAGGATTTTGTTTGAATTTATGTGATTTATCTTCTTATCGAACCATTTATACTGGATGCGTATACTTCATGGTTTTGACTGGAAACTTTGGTGTTGTTGTTCCCTAATCAAATCTGCATGTGCTTTCTTGAGGGTTTTTTTCCTGGCAGTGGTTAACTTTTTTATATTCTCTATTATATTAGGTTACTATTTTTTTGACGTCTGTGCTGGTATTTATGTGCTTTTTTTTTTACTTCTGTTTTTGAAAGTTCGTGCTTTTATGTGTGAAATTCTTCGTTGGGCTGGATTTGATCTGTGTTCCTTCGCAGGAAAATCAACTCTCACTGATTCTCTTGTCGCTGCTGCTGGTATCATTGCCCAAGAGGTTGCTGGTGATGTTCGAATGACTGATACCCGGGCAGATGAGGCAGAACGTGGTATCACAATCAAGTCTACTGGCATCTCTCTATACTATGAGATGTCAGACGAAGCCCTCAAGAGCTACAAGGGAGAGAGGCAAGGAAATGAGTATCTTATCAATCTTATAGACTCTCCTGGTCACGTTGACTTTTCATCTGAGGTCACAGCTGCTCTTCGTATCACTGATGGCGCTCTGGTTGTTGTGGACTGTATTGAGGGTGTGTGTGTCCAGACTGAAACTGTGCTTCGACAGGCTTTGGGTGAGAGGATCAGGCCTGTCCTGACAGTTAACAAGATGGACAGGTGTTTCCTGGAGCTCCAGGTTGATGGAGAGGAGGCGTTTCAGACATTTTCTAGGGTTATTGAGAATGCCAATGTCATCATGGCAACCTATGAAGATCCCCTCCTTGGTGACTGTCAAGTCTACCCTGAGAAGGGTACTGTTGCTTTCTCTGCTGGTTTGCACGGCTGGGCTTTCACTTTGACCAACTTTGCCAAGATGTATGCCTCAAAGTTTGGAGTGGATGAGTCTAAGATGATGGAGAGGCTGTGGGGTGAGAACTTTTTTGATCCCGCTACCAAGAAGTGGACCAGCAAGAACACTGGTTCTGCTACTTGCAAGCGTGGTTTTGTGCAGTTTTGTTATGAGCCAATCAAACAGATTATTAACACGTGCATGAACGATCAGAAGGATAAATTGTGGCCCATGTTGCAAAAGCTTGGTGTTGTCATGAAGTCTGATGAGAAGGACTTGATGGGAAAGCCTCTAATGAAGCGTGTGATGCAGACCTGGCTGCCAGCAAGCACTGCTCTGCTTGAAATGATGATCTTTCACCTGCCTTCTCCTGCCACGGCTCAGAAATACCGTGTGGAGAACTTGTATGAGGGTCCCCTTGATGATGCTTATGCCAATGCTATCAGGAATTGTGACCCTGAGGGCCCGCTCATGCTTTATGTGTCTAAGATGATTCCTGCTTCTGACAAGGGTAGGTTCTTTGCCTTTGGGCGTGTTTTCGCTGGAAAGGTGACAACTGGTCTGAAGGTTAGGATCATGGGACCAAACTATGTGCCTGGTGAGAAGAAGGACTTGTATGTGAAGAGTGTGCAGAGGACTGTCATTTGGATGGGGAAGAAGCAAGAAACCGTGGAGGATGTGCCTTGTGGTAACACTGTTGCCTTGGTTGGATTGGATCAGTTCATCACTAAGAATGCCACTCTAACTAATGAAAAGGAAGTCGATGCCCACCCCATTCGTGCTATGAAGTTCTCTGTCTCGCCTGTAGTGCGTGTGGCCGTTCAGTGCAAGGTAGCATCTGACCTCCCCAAGCTGGTGGAAGGTCTGAAGCGTTTGGCCAAGTCTGATCCCATGGTTGTTTGTAGCATCGAGGAATCTGGAGAGCATATCATTGCTGGAGCTGGAGAGCTGCACCTTGAGATCTGTTTGAAGGATTTGCAGGATGATTTTATGGGTGGGGCAGAAATCATCAAGTCTGACCCTGTTGTGTCATTCCGTGAGACTGTCCTAGAGAAGTCCTGCCGTGTGGTGATGAGCAAATCTCCTAACAAGCACAACCGTCTCTACATGGAGGCACGACCCATGGAGGAAGGGCTTGCAGAGGCTATTGATGATGGTCGTATTGGTCCAAGAGATGATCCGAAGATTCGTGGCAAGATCTTGTCCGAGGAGTTTGGCTGGGACAAGGATCTTGCAAAGAAAATCTGGTGCTTTGGTCCTGAGACGACTGGGCCAAACATGGTTGTGGATATGTGTAAGGGAGTTCAGTACCTTAATGAAATCAAGGATTCTGTTGTTGCTGGTTTCCAGTGGGCTTCAAAGGAAGGTGCCTTGGCTGAAGAAAACATGCGGGGTATCTGCTTTGAAGTCTGTGATGTGGTTCTTCATTCTGATGCCATTCACAGAGGTGGTGGGCAGGTCATTCCTACTGCTAGGAGGGTTATCTATGCCTCCCAGCTGACTGCCAAGCCCAGGCTTCTTGAGCCCGTGTACTTGGTGGAGATACAAGCCCCCGAGCAGGCTCTTGGTGGCATCTACAGTGTTCTTAACCAGAAACGTGGTCATGTGTTTGAAGAAATGCAGAGGCCTGGTACCCCCCTGTACAATATCAAGGCCTACCTCCCTGTTGTCGAGTCTTTTGGATTTTCCGGCACTTTGAGGGCTGCAACATCAGGACAGGCTTTCCCACAATGTGTTTTTGATCATTGGGACATGATGTCTTCTGATCCAATGGAAGCCGGGACACAAGCAGCACAGCTTGTTATGGATATCAGGAAGCGAAAGGGTTTGAAGGAGCAGATGACCCCATTATCTGAGTTCGAGGACAAGCTGTGAGCATTTCAGTATGGTGTTCAAGAAACTTGATTAGCTTTGAGAGATATGACGATACAGAGTGGCATTGATGCTGCTTGGTTTGTTGCAGTCTTCTTATATGTGCTTCTAAATTTCGTTACTCTGGATTAGTAATTGCCCTGTTTGAACAGGTGGAATTCTTTCTGTCACGTGTTTTGTTGTCTCGTAGTAACTCCAGTCATGTTGTGATGAAGTTGGTATGCTTTAAAGTTTAAATTATTCGGGTATTTATCGTGTTATATTTAATTTCCAATGGGTGCATTCCTCATCAGATTATTACATGTTTGTTTGTGGTGATTGTCTTTGGTCTTTAATAGATCAGATCCAGCCAGTGGTGCTTTATGACCTGAATTCCTGAAGTAGAACTGGAGCTGGTATAGATTTGTTTGTGATTTTCTCAGCAACTATTTTTTCCTTTTTTTTGGGTTCTAGAATGCAGATCGTATTATATGTGTATTTTTCCTGTTTTCTTTGGGTTCTTCAATGGGTGCACCATTCCTCATCAGTAGTGCTCGTTCTGATATCCCTAGCCTATTATCTGCCGAGAATGAAGCAAGATCTTCTTGCGTGGGCAGATAATAGGCTAGGGAAATCAAAACGAACACTACAAAATGAATCCGAAGATTCAGTATGGATATTAGGAGCCAGCTTAGCAGCGGCCATATATTGGCTAGGCCAGATTATTTGCTGTTTGTGTATATGATTAATCATTTTAGTGAGGAAAAAAAAAGAGACAATTTATTCGGTTTTTTAGGAATAAACCATTTCGTTTGCTCACGATGTGTTATATATATATATAAATTCTACTGAAACTAAAGAATATAATCACAGTAAAGAAAAAAAAAAGTATTTCTGCAGTAAAAAATCATATTTCGTATTCATGTGTTTTTCTTTTTTGATAAAAAAAATATCTTCTTTATCAATAACATGGTTTTTTTAAAGAAAAATTAAAGCTAATTAAAATAATTATTCATATCAACTTTAAAAATTTAAATTAAAAAGAAAAATGCATTCTTTTGAACAAAACTATTATTTTTTATTCATGCATTTTTATTTTTATTTTTTTATTAGAAGCATGGTTTAAAAAAATCATCGAAAATCAAGTTTAAATAAAAAAGAAAAAAACTTCCTTACAATTATATCACAACCATATGAAAAATTTACAAGAATAATCAATGTGAGAAAATTATACAAAAATAATGAAAAAATAAAAAATACATTTTATTCTTATTAAATATTTATAAGAATTTTTTTAAAAAAGAATTACACGTTAAGTTTGCACGCGATTACATTTCAGTCTTATATTTTCAAAAACTACACTTTGCTTGACACTATTTATAATTCTCGTAAAAAAGTAGTCAACAAGAAACTCTGAAAAAATTATAGGATTGTCATTACAATTGAATTAATAACTAAAAAGATATTACAGTTTTGGCATCAAATTAAAAAAAAGAAAAATCTAATAGAACCTGACAAACCATTCACCGCCGCCTCCCACACGACTGCTCTCCCCTCTCAACAAGTAATTGAGGTCTGTTACATCTTGTGCTCCAAGGTGTGTTTTGTATTTTTGATCCTTTGATCGAGAACCCGGATCTCTTGCCGAGGAAGAAATCTCCTCCTCGCCGGAACACTTAAAAGGTGAGCTCGTCTACCGATTTTTTAAGATACAGTGTTTATTATTTGATGATTTTTACGTAATTTTAAGTTATATTGGACTTGTTTTTATATTTTAAAAATATTTTTTAAAAAAACTAATTTTTTTATTTTAAATTAATGTATTTTTATTTTAGATTAATATTTTGAGTTTATATTAAAAATAAAATTTTAAAATTTTAAAATTATTATTTTAATATATTTTAAAATAAAAAATATTTTAAAAAATAATTATAATGAGAGTCGCTGGGAAAATAAAAAGGTTAAGAGATATGAGCCTACGTGGCTGGCCTCTCCTCAAAATTTTTCAAAGCTATGTTCTGAAATAATTGGAGGTAGCGGTTCGATTCCTGAAATCAATTTATTTAATATCGTTTTGTAATACATGATATTATTTAAATATCATATTTTTTTTAAGTATAATAAGATTAAAATGTACTCATTAAGTTTTTTTTTAAAATTAAATGGTATTATTTTCTTAGAATTTCAATTTTAATATGCTAATATTTTTATTTTATAAAAAACCCAATTTAGTCTCACAAAAAACTATTATTATGAATTATCTCACTTGTGTTTGTATTTTTATTTTAACTTTTTATCTTCATAGTACATAGTTATTAAACTTGATTGGAGAATTGACTTGATTAAGAGGCTGATCTTGAGTTACATGAATTGACCCAAATCAACCTGAGATAATTTAGAAAAATTTAAAAAATATTTAAATATTTAATATTTTATATAAAAAATTAAAAAATAATCTATATGAATATAAGTTATATTTATTGTAAATAATGAATTTTAAAAGATTATTTTAAATTTTTTTTATTCCATATTAAAAAGATATCATGTTATCTTTTTAAGTTGAAGTATTTAAATTAAAAATATTTTTTTATACCATATTAAAAAAATATAATTTTTTTGTGAACATAAATATAGATATTATAAAGTTTCAAACTTATATTGAAAAAATAAAATATTCTTTTAGTTTTATATAGTAAACTTTAAAAATGATTAATAACCAACTAAAAAATACATAAAAAAAGTTTGACTAAAATAAAAACATACTTAAAAAAAAAGATTCTTACCTGATTTTACCAGATCATCTAGGTCACGAGTTGACCTGATAGATCAACTAAATACTTTACTTGAATTAATCCAGCCACTAAATCATTTAATGGAGTTAACGTTTAATAACTATATCATGGCATATCAGCTTTTTTATTCTTCACTAAGAAAGAAACTTTTACACTTAATGAAACGACACAATATAAATGAATACAACTATTGGAACTTGCATGCAAATTTGCTGCTGATCTCTACCTTACCATAGCCCGTTCTGGCTTTCCCGGAATGCAAGGAATGTTTGGAATGACTTTGATAGCATTTAATTACGCGACAAGAAAAAGAAAAAGAAAAAGAAAAAGAAAAAGAAAATAAAAATAATGAAAATAGAGGAGTAAAGACAAAAAAAGAAAAGAAAAGAAAGAATGATAACAAAATTATCGTCCATAATGATATACAAAATAAAATAATTATTTTTATATTATATTTGATTATAATGGATAAAACAAGATAAAAATTATATTTTACATATTTTAATTTTAATATGTATTGTTGTGATATATATATATATATATATATATATATATAACTTTATTTTATAATTAGTGTTGAAATTAATAATATTATATTTTACAAATTATAAGGTTGTTGTTATTATTTAAAAAAATATAGGTAAGCTGGACTAACTCTCCTAAATTGTGACTTGAACCTTGCCTTTGATCGACTTCCAAGTTAAGTTTTAAATCCATGATAATAACCAAATATTTATTATACATTGACTCAATCAACTCGTGTTGACCTTTTCGATCTATAACTTAGGTCTTGCCCTGGTTAATTCTCAAATCGGATTTTAAAATTACGATGATAACAAATTTTATCCTTACAATAACCCAGGTCAACTTGAGTTGACCATCTTGATCTATGTTTTGGGCCTTGTCCCCGATTAATCCAAATCATGTTTTAAAACTATGATAATAATTACTTTTATTTTATGTAGGTCAACTCGGGTTGACCCTACCAACACATGACATGAGCTTTACATCGGTTTGATCCTCTAGTTGATTTTAAAACTATGATAATAATTATATTTTTTATATATTAACCCGGGTCAATGGTCAACCCCACTCATGACTGACTTTGCCTCTAGTCGACCTCAGAATTGAGTTTTTAAATTATGATAATAACTGTTTTTATTTTTATGCTGACCCAGGTCATCCCAACCCTGGACCAGTAACTTGGACTTTACCTCAAATCAATCTCTAAGTTGAATTTTAAAATTATGATAATAATAATTTTTATCCTTACATGTCTTTTTTAAAACAATTTTAGAATTAAAAGTTTTTTACAATAATATTTTAGAAATAAAAAATAATAAATATTATCTTTAAAAACATGTCTTTTTTGTTCACTCTAAAATTATCTTACAACAGATTTATTTTTATGTTTTTGTATCCATCTCCTTAATCAAACATATTTCTATATCTATTATTTCTGTCCTTTTTATCCTAAAATAGTAATCAAACACTACCTTACAAATTGACCTTGCAACAAATCACAACCAAGGGTGTTTGCCCTCGTTTTAAATGAAGTTTTTTTAAAATTAATTTATTTTATATTTTTAAATCGTTTTAATATATTAATATTAAAAATAAATTTTAAAAAATAAAAAAATAATTATTTTATTATATTTTCAAATAAAAAACACTTTAAAAACAATAATTATCACCCTTCCAAGCCCCCTTAGTTACTTCGTAATTCTCAAATGCCACCAGTTTTTCGTATAGGGAGTATTACTTTAAGCTAATATGGTTGTACTGAATAACTAAAAATGGCAAACAGTCTAAAATTTGCTAGGTGATAAATAATTTGCATCCATAATCAAAATGGAGTTTGTTTTTGAGGAATAAACTACTTTTTGCCACATAGGTTCCGCATCATAAGCCATATCAATTTTTTTTTTTTTTTACTTTCTTGGATTCCAATAATTAATTAACAAGATATATATATATGTTTTATTGCTCTTTCCGATTCATTCTCAATTCTTCGTCACACCATTTGATTGCAAATGGCTGCGTATTAAATTAAATAGATTAAAACATAATTGTCACACCACGCTTTAAGAAATAAAATGAGACTCTTTGCAATAAAAAGAAAAAAAAAGTGGAAAATTAGAATCATCACTTCATAATTAGAGAAGAATTCTAAATATTAATACTGATTTTAAAAATTCAAGTATGTAATTATTTATACTTAAAAAAAAACGACATCATTTTTACCATATCATTTATTACAAAAAGTTATTTTTATTATATATATATTTTTTAAATTTATGTTTTTGATCATTATTAAATATTCTAATTATTTTCTAAGTTTTTTTTCTAGTTATTTTTAATTATTTATGAAAAACAATTGATGGCAGTCCCTATAAAAGGAGATTCGCTGAATTAACCAACGCACATATTTGATATTTGATCCCTTAAAAAATGAGACTTGTAATTTGACCATTTAAGAGAATTTTAATATCGGTACTTTAAAAACAAAAAATTGTAAAAAGAGCCTTCCAAAAACTTGTTTCGTTGTTCCTTTATAGAAAAACTTGTTTTTTGCAAGAATTTTAACATTAGTCTCTGTAAAAATAAGGCTGGTCAATTAAGCTATTTTTAAAATTAATATTGGACCTACAAGGATGATTACATTTAAATTAAGCTTTTGGCTCATTTAATTTAATTAGTTTCAAAACATATTCTAAAACGGCCACTCTTATTCACATAAATTATTATATTATACACATATAAGAAAATTCAAATTAATAAATTAAATCATTTTTATTTATTTATTTTTATTATTATTTTCGTAAGGATATTATTATTATTAATAACTTAACCCATACCACAAATACAAATCACCTTCGTGCACAAATATTGATAGACATTAAATTAAATATACCAATAATAAAAATATTCACTATGAAGGTTTGGAATTGACATTTGGGTAAAAAATTAGAAAAATGGTTGGAAAATCCAATCAAGATAACATGTTGACACTACCAAAAGATTAATATCTTTTTTCAAGTGCAGGAGTGTCGAAGTAATAAATAACCGGGCAAGACCGAGGTCGAACCATAAGGAGGTTAATTGTATAAATTATAGATAACAATAATACAATAATAACAATAATAATAATGATAGTAATAGTAATAGTAATAGTAATAATAAAAAAGAAGAAGAAGAAGTTGATGAGAACTTTGAAATGAAAGATTAATGTAACGATTAAATAATGATAACAACAAATGTCAAGGTTAGAGGATCCATGACACGACCAAAAGATTGATGTCTTCTCCCAAGTGTAGGAGTGTCGAAGTAATAAATAATCCAACAAGACTGGGGTCGAACCACAGAGAGGTTAACTGTATAAATTATAGATGATAATAAAACAACAACAATAATAACAACAATACTACTACTACTACTATTGACACGACTAAAAGATTGATGTCTTCTCTCAAATGCAGGAGTATCGAAGTAATAAATAACTCGGCAAGACCGGGGTTGAACCATAAGGAGGTTAATTGTATAAATTACAGTTAACAACAATACAACAATAATAACAATAATAACAACAACAACGACAATAATAATAATAATAATAATAATAATAATAATAAAGAAAAAGAAGGAGAAGAAGAAAAACAAGATGAGAACTTTGAGATGGAATATTAATATAAGGATTAAACAATGATAATAATAATGTTAAGGTTAAAGGTTCCACTAATAGTATGTCAAATAAGTATAGTATAAACTCTTATTATTCAATTGGAAACCACACACAAAGGAGGTTCCAATCAGATTATAGATTGTTAACATGATTATATTAGTCATCTTATTCGATTAATGCTAATACTTGTAAATCTCGTAAAGCATTCATGATTATAACTTATGTTAACAACAAATCAAGTTCCTTTCATAGCTCAGGTGTCGGTTATACTATACAGTATGGACTATGAAAGTGCCAAGCATTTGTTATACCAAGTGTTATACAACACAAATCAAGATTAGTCATTTAACAAGCAAAGTATTAAAGAGTGAACAAGATAACAAATACAAAACATGTTAGTATCAAACATTAAAGTCTATATTATGTTTACGCTATACTTATTCTTACACCATTAGTGTAACCTTTTTATCTTGACATAATAAACTTAGCTAGACATAATGAAAGAAAGAAAAATAAATAAACAAAATAAGAACATAAATAAGATAAAAGTTAACTAAGTAAATGAAAGGAAATGAAAGACATAAACTTGATATAAATGAAAGCAAAGCATAAACATTATAAAAAAATACAAAGAGAGAAAGCAAGAGCATGATCTTGATATGGAAACCAAGATGCCTAAATGCATGGTAAATGCCTCCTTTTATAGGACGAATTTGGGAACTATTGATTTGATAACTAATTGATGAGTGGGTGACTAACTCTTGACATGGTGACAATCCTTATCTTCTCTTATCTGTCCAAAACATCATTGATAATGTCAAAATTGGAACCACTTGAACATGAAAGTTGTAGAAAATTATCTCAGCTTTCTTGTGTAAAAAATTCAGGTCATTTGGACTTCTAGAACTCTAGATATAGGCTAACACTGAACAATGCTCGGGCTGGAAGACAGATCTAGACTTCTTTGTTGTTGATCCAATTTGGACTTAAAAATGACCTTTTTAGATCTTAGGCTCCATATGAAAGTTGTAGGCCTATGTCTTACCTTTCCATCTATATAAAGTAGACCTAAATATGAGATCTACAGCTCCAGATATGACTCAATTACTGAACAGTGTTCTGGTTTGGATTGCACCGACATCTCTTTTTTAAGTTTGGCCATCTCTTTGTCCTTTCAATTTTAGTTCTTAAATTCATCAATCAATCATTTCATTTATATGATAGGCCTGCTAACACGACTAAAAGATTGATGTCTTCTTCCAAGTACAGGAGTGTCGAAGTAATAAATAACCCGGCAAAACCGGGGTCGAACCATAAGGAAGTTAATTGTATAAATTACAGATAATGATAATAATACAACAACAACAACAACAACAACAATAATAATAGTGGTAGTAGTAATACTAATAATAATAGTAGTAGTAGTAGTAGTACTAATAATAATAATAATAATAATAATAATAATAATAATAATAATAATAAAGAAAAAGAAGAAGAAGAAGAAGAAGAAAAAGATGAGAACTTTGAGATGGAATATTAATGTAAGGATTAAACAATGATAATAACAAATGTCAAGGTTAGAGGTTCCACTAATGTTAGGTCGAACAAGTATAGTATAATCTCTTATTATTCAATTGAAAACCACACACAAAGGAGGTTCCAATCAAATTATAGATTGTTAACATGATTACATTAGTCATCTTATTCGATTAATGTTAATACTTGTAAATCTCGTCAAGCATTCATGATTATAACTTATGTTAATAACAAAGCAGTTGACTTTAGGGTATTAGGTGTTAAAACACCTCTTCAGGCTTAATTGCTTAGGTTAGGGAGGCTACAAAACCAAACTTATCTACATTTTTATTATCATTATTTTTTTTGCTTTTTTTAAATTATATATTATCCCTTTCTCTTAGTTGTTACCTTTAACAAAAAAATATAAATAATATAATAATCCAATGTGCAACCCACAATCATATGTTAAAGTGTGTGTGTGTAAATTAAGGTTTAAGAATACATGTTAAATGAGTATATGAGCAGAATTAAGTGATAGGAATGCGAGAGTTTGTAAACCTGAATATTTCACGAAGTATTATGATAGACCTTATTAAGAATGTTTACTAAGATGCGTCTCAAGAGTCATAAAAAGATCTCCTTTACTTTGTCATCAAAGTAATAACAACTTTGCACATGCTTTATGAAATAGAAAACGCAGTTAATTAATTTTTTTTTTAGCTACTACTCTCTCCCCCCAACCAAAACGAGACATTGTCCTCAATGTTCTAAGGTAAAAAGATAGAGTATAGAAGATATCACATGAAATAATGAACACTGATAAACCTAAAGCACAGTGAAACAAAAATAAAAAATAACAAAACATAATAATAAAACAAAAATGAAAAAATTACAAATGAAGACTCAAATCTAATCTAAGCTTTTTATGACTTTCCTTAGATGATCAATTTATGCGACTTATGGAGGGATCAATTACAGGAATGAAAGATTGTAGTTGGTCAATCAATTGTTCAGCAGTAGTAGCAGAAATTATGATTTGTCGTGCAGAAGATAGAAATTCCTATTCCACAGCATGATCAAGAATAGACAACAACTTAACATAATAACCATTAACATTTAACAGACTTATGAGTTTATGGTGAATGTGCAGTTGGGCCCAAGAGGAAATATGAAAGATCTCTTTCAATGTGCCTAGACTACCTGGTAAAGCAATGAAGACATTAACATGGTTAAACATTGCATTCATTCGAGCTGACATTGTGGAGACCTGAAGTTCCTCTCTAATTGTTTTTCTAATGACCCTTGTGTTAAAGCTTCGGGGATGACCCCCAAAACTTGACTACCTCCTAAAAATACAGTTATTGACACACCTCCCATTAACCCAAGACTGCCTCCCCCATACACTAAATGAATCTTTCTCTTAGCTAGCACCTGACCAAGATGATTTGCTGATTCTAAAAACTCCTTTTCTTTCCCAGGACTAGATCCATCGAAAATACAAATATTTCTTATTTGATGACCTGAGGAACTTGCCATTTCTACACACTTCTATTTTCGTTGAATGTATGGGTTGAGTAGAAATGAAAGAAAAGAAAAGAGGATTTTATAGATGAGAAATTGAAAAGGCAATCATACCACCTATATGTAGGCGAGCTGGAGTCTCTCTCACACACACTTTCTCTCTCTCTCTCTCTCTATTTATTTATTAAAAAAATATGTATATATAGGTGGTTGTGATTGTGGCTTACATATTCCCTTGGTTTTACATCCAAGAACGGTTTAAACGCCCTCTATGGGTCGGGGATAGGCTTCCCATCCAGTTTTCTTAAAAACTGGCAAACAGGGTCTTTTTTAGTCAGATTTTCAAGACTATGTCAAGCATGTTCTTTATGAAAATGGGTTTATAAGTCATGAATTGCGCGATGCTTATCTCGACTATTGATTAGTACTTAAAAGTGCATTTTTATCATGGTTTTATATCATCATTTTGCACTTGAAGTATCAATAACTCCTTAACTAAAATATGTTTTATAATAATGTATCTAATAATATAAGATACCTATAATTTATGGTAAATGTCTATTTTTAATGCAGGCCTATCACATAAATGAAAGGATTGATTGATGACTTGAAGAACTTAAATTGTAAGGATAAAGAGATGACCAAACTTAGAAAAGAGATGTCGGTGCAATCCAAACCGGTACACTGTTCGGTAATTGGATCATATCTAGAGCTATATATCTCAGATTTAGGTCCAATTGATATGGATGGAAAGCTGAGACAATTGGCTACAACTTTCATGTTTGCAACTGGCTCCAATTTTGACGTTATCAATGACGTTTTGGGTAGACAAGAGAAGATAAGGATTGTCACCAAGTCAAAAGTTGGCCACCCACTTATCAATTAGTTATCAAATCAATAGTTCCGAATTTTGGCCTATAAAAGGAGTCATTTGCCATGCATTTAGGCATCTTGGTGTCCAGATCAAGATCATGCTCTTCCTTTCTCTCTTTGTATTTTTTGTAATGCTTATGCTTTGCTTTCATTAATATTAAGTTTATGCCTTTCATTTCCTTTCCTTTACTTAGTTAACTTTTATATTCTTATTTGGTTTATCTATTTTGCTTTCTTTCATTATGTCTAGCTAAGTTAGTTATGTCAAGGTGAAAAGGTTACACTAATGGTGTAAGAATAAGTATAATGTAAACTTAATATGGACTTTAATGTTTGATACTAACATGTTTTATATTTGTTATCTTGTTTACTCTTTAATACTTTGCTTGTTAAATGATTAATCTTGATTTATGTTGTATAACATTTGGTACAACAAATGCTTGGCACTTTCATAGCCCATAATGTATGGTATAACCGACACCTGAGCTATGAAAGGAACTTGATTTGTTGTTAACATAAGTTATAATCATGAATGCTTGACGAGATTTACAAGTATTAACATTAATTGAATAAGATGACTAATGTAATCATGTTAACAATATATAATCTGATCGGAACCTCCTTTGTGTGTGGTTTCCAATTCAATAATAAGAGTTTATACTATACTTGTTTGATATACCATTAGTGGAACCTCTAACCTTGACATTTGTTATTATTATTGTTTAATCCTTACATTAATTTTCCATCTCCAAGTTCTCATCATCTTCTTCTTCTTCTCTTTCTTTATTATTATTATTATTACTATTATTATTATTATTATTATTATTATTATTATTATTATTATTGTTATTGTTGTTGTACTATTGTTATTTATAATTTGTACAAATAACCTCCCTATGGTTCGACCCCGGTCTTGCCGGGTTATTTATTACTTCGACACTCCTGCACTTGGGAGAAGACATCAATCTTTTAGTCGTGTCAAGTTTTTGGCGCCGTTGCCGAGGAGGTAAGTTCTTGTATAAATTATAGTATTTATTTTATTTTCTCTTTTCACTTTTCTTGTATATAACTTTGTTTCTTTTTATTTTGTTTTCTTCCTCCTTCTTTTGCTTTCTTCTTCTTCTTTTTATTTTATTCCTACACGTGCATGAGAGTGTGGTCACGTACATCAAGTGGTAGACTTTGTAGGGTATCCTCATCATTTTCAGAAAATATGGCTGAAGAAGATAATCAATCACTTCATAATGAAAATAATGAGAATAACCGTGCTAGAACACTTAGAGACCATATGAATCCCACAAGAACAAGTGCACCATCATGCATAGTTTTTCCTCCTGATGCATCTCATTTTAATTTCAAACCAGGTATTATTCAACTTTTACCTTCTTTTCATGGTTTAGAATTGAAAAATCCATACTTGCATTTAAGGGAATTTGAAGAGGTCTGCAACACATATAATAATTTAAATTCTAGCATGAACACCATCAGATGAAAGCTTTTCCCTTTTTCATTAAAAGATAAAGCTAAAACATGGCTACAAAATTTAAGACCAGGATCCATTCGTGCTTGGGATGAAATGCAACAACAGTTTTTGAAGAAGTTGGAGAAATCACCTAAATTTTAGTTGGAAGAGTGAGAACAACAATGCACAAACTTCACAACCACCATTTCAAGCACACCACAATTTCCAAAATTCTCATGGATATGCACCTCCTTATGCTCCACCTCCTAGAAGAAATCTTGAGGAAACATTGCATGCATTCATTGAAAAGTAAGAGACAATCAATACTCAACTTGCTCAAAACATGACAGATTTTAAAGATACTCTTGCTAAATTAACATCTGCTCTCAGTTTCCAAGAGAAAGGTAAGTTTCCATCTCAACCACAACAAAATCCCAAGGGGCAATATAATGCAAATGCAAGTAGTTTCGAAAACCAACACATGGATCAAGTCAAATCAGTCACTACTCTGCGCAGTGGTAAGGTTATTGAAAAACCCTCTCTTGAACCTTATGAGAAAGATGATGAGTCAATCTCTAAGGGTAAGGAAGGGGTTGAATTTGAAAATTGCAAAGAAAAGACAGATTCTCTACCAGCACTTCCATTTCCTCAAGCCATGACCAAACAAAGAAAAGTTAATCACAACTCTGAAATTTTTGAAATTTTCAAACAGGTAAGGATCAATATACCTTTGTTGGATGCTATTAAACAGGTTCCTTCCTATGCTAAATTTTTGAAAGATCTATGCACTATGAAGAGGAAACTGAATGTGAAAAAGAAAGCCTTTCTAGCTGAACAAGTAAGTGCTATTCTTCAGAACAATAATGCTTTGGAATATAAAGACCCTGGTTGTCCTACAATTTCTTGCTTTATTGGAGAACATAAAATTGAAAGAGCCTTACTTGATCTTGGACCTAGTGTGAATTTACTTCCATATTCAGTTTTTCAAAGTCTCAATCTAGGTGAGTTAAAACCAACTTCTATATCTCTTTTACTTGCCGATAGATCTGTAAAAGTGCCTAGAGGAATAATTGAAGACGTGTTAATACAAGTCGATAAATTCATTTATCCTGTGGATTTTATTGTCTTGGACACAGAACCTGTTGAAGCATGTAATTCATTTCTTGTTATTTTAGGACGTCTGTTTCTTGCAACCTCTAACGCATTGATTAATTGTAGGAATGGACTGATGAAGCTATCATTTGGAAACATGACATTGGAGATGAATATTTTCAACATTTGCAAGCAACCTGGAGATGATAATGATTTATAAGAAGTAGATTATATTGACGAATTAGTTTATGATCAACTTGAATCTACTTTAAGTAAAAATGAGTTGGATGAATCTGAAGATTTGCAAATGATTTATTCTGAGGAAGAAATCACGGATAACAAACGTACAGAAAATGTCGATGCGAATCTTTTGTCAACAATGACAACAAATTCGACATCTGACATCACACCAATCGATGATTACTTTCCTAACGAATCCTTACTTTCTCTTAGTCCAATGCCTTGGTATGATAAAAATATTAATTTTCTTGCTTTAGGAGATTTGCCAGCTGATTGGAGTAATCAAGACAAAGAAAAGTTTTTGAACGAAGTGAAGAATTTTTATTGTGATGACCCTAACTTATTCAAATATTGTCCTGATCAAATATTTCAAAGATTCATTCCTGACAATGAGGTATGTAGTGTCATTAAACTTTGTCATTCTGAAGCATGTGGAAGTTATTTCTCGTAAAAAAAGACTGCTGCAAAAATCTTTCAAAATGGACTTTATTGGCCCACCATGTTCAAGGACACACATGCATTCTGCAAAACTTGTGAAAATTGTCAAAAAATTGACACTGGTCAAAAAGTTTTGTTTTATGATTCTCAACTCTATGCATTCCCTAAAGAGCTAAGATTAAGATGGACCAATCCTTATGGGGCCTGTGATATTGAGAATTCAATGAATGACAATGTTTTTAAGGAAAATGAACATCGTTTGAAAGCTTACTTTAATAATTTTCCTAGTGAAAATGAATCAGCTGGTTTGAATGATCTTGTAGATAAAGGTTGATTATTTTGTTTTTCTCACATTTTCTTTTTTGTGTTTCTTTTTGAGTGATTTTTGCTAGTTTCTCTCACCTCGGTTAAATGGCAGACAACAGTACTCCGTGACTTAAGTCGGTTCTTTCAGTTTCCCACAATAACTGATATCTGTGTATATATTTGTGTAATTCTTTGAATCTCTCTTCCAATTCTCATTTGAAAATGGACACTAATCTTGAAAAATTGAAAAAGTATTTTCCCGCTCTGCCTCAGAATGCGATTACAAAAATTTACCGTGCTAGATGTGCAAGATTGAGATTGTTAATGAATCATGGAATTCCTAAAGATATTCGCTGGTTGATTGAAGCAAAGGTCCGATTATCAGGTGAGTCCTCTAATTCCTTCATTTCACACATGCGTGGAACAGGTAAAAGCACTTTTGCAAAGAAACGTCGTGCAAAACGACTAAAAGTCTGTCATCGATGTGCTAGATGGACTTGTAATACACAATGTCGTTCTTTAGGAATGGTATCTATAAACCGTGAAGATAAAATACAATTCATTAAGGATGGCCTGAGTAAGGAGTCTTTAGATAATCTTCTATTGACTCTTGAGACGCATCCTAGTGGAGATGTGCATCGTGTAATTCATGATTTATGACCACTATTTCATAAAGAACATGATCAACTTAGTCTTGGGAATCTGACTAAAAAAGACCCTGTTTACCAGTTTTTAAGAAAACTGGATGGGAAGCCTATCCCCGACCCATAGAGGGCGTTTAAGCCGTTCTTGGACGTAAAACCAAGGGAAGATGTGAGCCACAATCACAACTACCTGTACATACACATGCTTTTTCAAAAAGTAAATAAATAAATAAATAAAAGAGAGAGAGAGAGAGAGTGTGAGACTCCAGCTGGCTTACATATAGGTGTTATGATTGCCTTTCTAATTTCTCATCTATAAAACCCTCTCTTCCTTCCTTTCATTTCTACTCAACCCATACATTCAACAAATACAGAAGTGTGTAGAAATGGCAAGTTCCTCACATCATCAAATAAGAAATATTTGTGTTTTCGGTGGATCTAGTCCTGGGAAAGAAAAGGAGTTTTTAGAATCAGCAAATCATCTTGGTCAGGTGCATTTTTCATCTGTGATTTCTTCCTCAGAATAAATCATTTATAAATCTTCAGATTCATCCAACTCATTTTTACTTAAAGTAGATTCAAGTTGATCATAAACTAATTCTTCAATATGATTTACTTCTTGTAAATCATTATCATCTTCAGGTTGCTTACAAATGTTGAAAATATTCATCACTAATGTCATGTTTTCAAATGATAGCTTCATCAGTCCATTCCTACAATTAATCAATGTGTTAGAAGTTGCAAGAAATAGACGTCCTAAAATAACAGGAAATGAATTACATGCTTCAACAAGTTCTGTGTCCAAGATAACAAAATCCATAGGATAAATGAATTTATCGACTTGTAATAACACATCTTTGACTATTTCTCTAGGCACTTTTACAAATCTATCGGCAAGTAAAAGAGTTACAGAAGTTGGTTTTAACTCACCTAGATTGAGACTTTGAAAAACCGAATATGGAAGTAAATTCACACTGGCTCTAAGATCAAGTAAGGCTTTTTCAATTTTATGTTCTCCAATAAAGCAAGAAATTATAGGACAACCAGGGTCTTTATATTTCAAAGCATTATTGTTCTGAAGAATAACACTTGTTTAATTTTCACATTCAATTTTCTCTTCACAGTGTATAGATCTTTCAAAAATTTAACATAGGAAGGAACTTGTTTAATAGCATCCAGCAAAGGTATATTGATCCTTACCTGTTTGAAAGTTTCAAAGATTTTAGAGTTATGATTGACTTTCCTTTGTTTGGTCATGGCATGAGGAAATGGAAGTGCTGGCAGGGAATCAGTCGTTTCTTTGCAATTTTCAGATTCAACCCCTTCCTTACCCTCAGAGATTGACTCATCATCTTTCTCACAAGGTTCAAGAGTGAGTTTTTCAATAACCTTACCACTGTAAAGAGTAGTGATTGATTTGACTTGATCCACGTGTTGGCTTCCGAAACTACTTGCATTTGCATTGTATTGCCCCTTGGGATTTTATTGTGGTTGAGATGGAAATTTACCTCTCTCTTGAAAACTGAGAGCAGATGTCAATTTTGCAAGAGTATCTTTAAAATCTATCATGTTTTGATCAAGTTGAGTATTGATTGTCTCTTGCTTTTCAATGAATGCATGCAATGTTTCCTCAAGATTTCTTCTAGGAGGTGGAGCATAAGGAGGTGCATATGCATGAGAATTTTGGAAATTATGGTGTGCTTGAAACGGTGGTTGTGAAGTTTGTACATTGTTATTATCACTCTTCCAACTGAAATTTGGGTGATTTCTCCAACTAGGGTTGTATGTTTGGGAGTATGGGTTGTGGTTGGCCCTTTAGAAACTGTTTAAAGCATGGGCTTGTTCATGGAGACATTCCTTAAAAGAAGGCAAGGTTGGACAATTATTGGTTAAGTGTTCATTTGTTTCACATATTTGACACACAATATTTTCAACAGATTTTAATTGACCACTCTTTTTCAATTCTAGTGCCTCGACTTTTCTAGCTAAAGATGCAAACTTGGCTTGGAGGTCATGATCTTCCCTAAGGTTATACGTACCTCCACTAGATGTATGAGATTGAGTTTTACTCGGTGCCTCATAACTACCCACGGTGTCTCAATTTTGAGCATTTTTAGCTAACATGTCTAAGTAGGCCTATGTCTAACTTTTCCATCCATATAAAGTAGACCTAAATATGAGATCTACAGCTTCAGATATGACTCAATTACCAAACAGTGTTCCGATTTGGATTGCACCGACATCTCTTTTCTAAGTTTAGCCATCTCTTTATCCTTTCAATTTCAGTTCTTAAATTCATCAATCAATCCTTTTTTTTATGTGATAGGCCAGCATTTAAAATCAATATTTACCACAAATTAAAGGTATCTTATATTATTAGATACGTTATTATAAAACATGTTTTAGTTAAGGGGTTATTGATACTTCAAGTGCAAAATGATGATATAAAACATTGATAAAAAAAGACTTTTAAGTACTAGTCAACTACTAGTAATAGTAGTAAAAATAATAATAATAAAGAAAAAGAAGGAGGAGAAGAAGAAGAAGAAGATGAGAACTTTGAGATGAAATATTCATATAAGGATTAAACAAAGATAATAACAAATATCAAGGTTAGAGGTTCCACTAATAATATGTCAAACAAGTATAGTATAAACTCTTATTATTCAATTGGAAACCATAAACAAAAGAGGTTTCAATCAGATTATAAATTGTTAATATGATTACATTAGTTATCTTATTCAATTAATGCTAATACTTGTAAATCTCATGAAACATTCATGATTATAACTTATGTTAACAATAAATCAAGTTCCTTTTATAGCTCAGGTATCGGTTACACCGTACAGTATGGGCTATGAAAGTGCCAAACATTTGATGTACTAAGTGTTATACAACATAAATCTAGATTATTCATTTAACAAACAAAGTATTAAAGAGTGAATAAAATAACAAATATAAAACATGTTAGTATCAAATATTAAAGTCCATATTAAGTTTACACTATACTTATTCTTACACCATTAGTATAGTCTTTTTACCTTGACATAATAAATTTAACTAAACATAATGAAGGAAAGAAAAATAAATAAACAAAATAACAACATAAATAAGATAAAAGTTAACTAAGAAAAGGAAAGGAAATGAAAGACTTAAACTTGATATTAATAAAAACAAAACCTAAACATTACAAAAATACAAAGAGAGAAAGCAAGAGCATTATCTTGAGACCAAGATGCCTAAATGCATGGCAAATGCCTTCTTTTACAGGCCAAAATTGAGAACTATTGATTTGATGACTAATTGATAAGTGGGTGCCAACTCTTGACTTAGTGACAATCCTTATCTTCTCTTATCTTTCCATCCATATAAACTAAACCTAAATCCAAGATCTACAGCTCTAGATATGACCCAATTACAGAACAATGTCCCGGTTTGGACTGCATTTACATCTCTTTTCTAAGTTTGGCCATCTCTTTGTCCTTTCAATTTCAGTTCTTAAATTCATCAATCAATCCTTTCATTTATATGATAGGCCTGCATTTAAAATGAATATTTACCACAAATTAAAGGTATCTTATAATATTAGATATGTTATTATAAAACATGCTTTAGTTAAGAAGTTATTGATACTTCAACTACAAAATGATGATATAAAACCTTGATAAAAATGCACTTTTAAGTACTACTAATCACACCCCCCAACCAACTTATTACTAGTTTTTAGTAATCAAAGCGTTAAAATAGAAAAACAATTTGTAAATTCCACAAAGCAAGGTATTCATCATTTAACTTCCATTAATCTATCCAGATAAATAAATTCTCATTAAATTTATATATTTGCTCAATACCTCTTAAACAAAATATTAATAAACCTTTCTTTTGTGCTCAATATATCAACACATAGTTATGAGGCTTTACGTGGAAGAAAACAAAATTCTTGTTCTAATGTTTAAGGTTAACTTCCTTGGGTTGAGATTTTTTTCTTTTCTTTAAAAAAAAAAAAATATATACATGTAACTTAAAACGCAATGCATCTTTAACCCATGTAATGAGCTTTGGGCTAATGACTCCCAAACCAGTTTGTCTTAGGCCATTAGGTGTTGAGACATCTTTATGAGCTTAGTAACTCGGGTTGCCGATATTGATACGTAGATAGTGCAATGTTTGATCTCCTTAAGCTTTTCTCCTCAACCCATGTAATAAGTGTTGGGCCAATAGCTCCCAAGTCAATTGACTTTAGGGTATTAGGTGTTAAAACACCCCTTCGGGCTTAATTACTTAGGTTAGGGAGGCTACAAAACCAAACTTATCTATATTTTTATTATCATTATTTTTTTTGCTCTTTTTTTTTCAAATTATATACTATTCCTTTCCCTTAGTTGTTATCTTTAACAAAAGAATAATTTAATGTGCAACCCACAATCATATGTTAAATTGTGTGTGTGAAAATTAAGGTTTAGGAATCTTCTTTATGGAAATGGGGTCATAAATCATGAAATGCATAATGCACATCTCCACTATGATGAGACTTAAGAGTCAATAAAAGATTATCTAAAGACTCTTTGTGTTTTGAAATAAATCCCATCTTTTGACAATTTTCATAGATTTTGCAAAATGCATATGAATCCTTGAATATGGTGGGCTAATAAAATCTACTTTGTAAGATTTTTGCAGTTGTTTTCTTTGATGAGAAATGACTCCCACATGCCTTAGAGTGATAAAATTTAATGACACTACTTATCTCATTATTAGGAATGCAAATTTAAAATATTTGATCATGATAATATTTAAATAAGTAAGCGTCATCCCTTTAAAAGTTCTACACATTGCTAAAAAATGTTTTTTTATCTTGGTTATCCGAATGAGCTAGCAAAAATCCTGAAGCAAGAAAATTAATATTTTTAGCAAACCAAGGCATTGAACTAAGAGAAAGTAAAGATTCAACAAGAAAGTAATCATCGATTAATGTGATGTCGGATGTTGAATCTATTACTAATTTTGACAAATAATCCACGACAACATTTCCAGTGCCTTTTTCATCCTTGATTTCTTCTTGTTTGAAACTCTCAAAGATTTCACAATCGTGATTAACTTCCATTTGTTTGGTTATGACATGAGAAAATGGAAGTACTGGTGAAGAATTAGTCATTTCCTTGCAATATTCAGATTCAACCCCTTCCTTACTCTTAGAGATTGACTCATCATCTTTCTCATAAGGTTTAATAGTAGGTTTTTCAATAACCTTACCACTGTGAATAGCGATGAATGATTTGACTTGATTCATGTGTTAAATTCCAGAACTACTTGCATTTGCATTATATTGCCCCTTGGGATTTTGGTGTGGTTGAGATGGAAACTTACCTTTCTCTTGAAAACTAAGAGCAAATGTGAATTTTGAAAGAGTATCTTTAAAATCTGTTATGCTTTGAGCAAGTTGAGTGTTGATTGTCTCTTGCTTTTCAATGAATGCATACAGTAGTAATAGTAGTAATAATAATAAAAAAGAAGAACAAGTTAATGAGAACTTTGAGATGAAAGATTAACGTAAGGATTAAACAATGATAACAACAAATGTCAAGGTTAGAGGTTCCACTAATGGTATGTCAAACAAGTATAGTATAAACTCTTATTATTGAATTGGAAACCACACACAAAGAAGGTTTCAATCAGATTATAAATTGTTAACATAATTACATTAGTTATCTTATTCGATTAATATTAGTACTTGTAAATCTCATCAAGCATTCATGATTATAACTTATGTTAACAAGAAATTAAGTTTCTTTCATAGCTCAGGTGTTGGTTATACCGTACAATATGGGCTATGAAAGTACCAAATATTTGATGTACTAAGTGTTATACAACATAAATCTAGATTATTTATTTAACAAGCAAAACATTAAAGAGTGAACAAAATAACAAATATAAAACATGTTAGTATCAAACATTAAAGTCCATATTAAATTTACACTATACGTATTCTTACACCATTAGTATAGCCTTTTCACCTTGATATAATAAACATAGCTAAACATAATGAAGGAAAGAAAAATAAACAAACAAAATAACAACATAAATAAGATAAAAGTTAACTAAGTAAAGGAAAGGAAATGAAAGGCATAAACTTGATATTAATAAAAACAAAACCTAAACATTACAAAAATACAAATAGAGAAAGCAAGAGCATGATCTTGATTTAGAGACCAAGATGCCTAAATGCATGGCAAATGCCTCCTTTTATAGTTCAAAATTGGGAACTATTGATTTGATGACTAATTGATGAGTGGGTGGCCAACTCTTGACTTGGTGACAATCCTTATCTTCTCTTGTCTTTCCATCCATATAAAGTAGACCTAAATCCAAGATCTATAGCTCCAGATATGACCCAATTATCAAACATTGTTTCGGTTTGGACTGCACTAACATCTCTTTTCTAAGTTTGGCCATCTCTTTGTCCTTTCAATTTTTTGTTCTAAACTCATCAATCAATCCTTTCATTTATATGATAGGCCTGCATTTAAAATGAATATTTAATATAAATTAAAGGTATATTATATTATTAGATATGTTATTATAAAACATGCTTTAGTTAAAGAGTTATTGATACTTGAAGTGCAAAATGATGATATAAAACCTTGATAAAAATACACTTTTAAGTACTAATCATTCATGATTATAACTTATGTCAACAACAAATCAAGTTCCTTTCATAACACAGGTGTCGATTATACCATATGGTTGGGCTATGAAAGTGTTAAGTATTTGTTGTACCAACTGTTATACAACATAAATCTAGATTAACCATTTACCAAGCAAAGTATTAAAAGTGAACAAGATAACAAATATAAATCATGTTAGTATCAAACATTAAGGTCCATGTTGAGTTTATATTATACTTATTCTTACACTATTAGTGTAACCTTTTCACCTTGACATAATAAACTTAGCTGAATATAATTAAAAAAAGAAACATAAATAAACTAAATAAGAACATAAATAAGATTAAAGTTAACTAAGCAAAGGAAAGGAAATGAAAGACATAAACTTGATATTAATGAAAGCAAAACTTAAGCAATACAAAGAGAGAAAACATGAGCATGATGTTGATCTGGAAACCAAGATGTCTAAATACATGGTAAATGCCTCCTTTTATAGTCCAAAATATAGAACTATTGATTTGATAAATAATTGATGAGTGGGTGGTCACATCCTGACTTGGTGACAATACTTATCTTCTTGTATGAATAAAACATCATTGCTAAGGTCAGAATTGAAACCAGTTAACTCATGAAAATTCTAGAAAATTATCTCAGCTATCCAGAAAAAAGAAGAAGGTCATTTGGACTTCTAGAACTCAAGATATACGTTGAACACTAAATAGTGTTTAGGTTGTAGGACAGATTCAGACTTCTTCTTTGTTGCTATAATTTGAACTTGAAAACAGTCTTTTTAAATATTATACTCCCACATGAAAGTTGTAGGCCTTTGTCTTACCTTTCCATCCATATAAAATGAACCTAAATCCGAGATTTACAGCTCCAGATATGACCTAATTATCGGATAGTGTTTTAGTTTAGACTGCACCAACATTTCTTTTCTAAGTTTGGCCCTCTCTGTATCCTTTCAATTTCAGTACTTAAATTCATCAATCAATCCTTTCATTTATATGATAGTGATTAATACTTAAAAGTGCATTTTTATCAAGGTTTTATATCATCATTTTGCATTTGAAGTATCAATAACTCATTAACTAATGCATGTTTTATAATAACTTTTCTAATAATATAAAAGACCTTTAATTTATGGTAAATGTTCATCTTAAATACAAATCACATAAATGAAAGGATTGATTGATGAGTTTAAGTACTAAAATTGAAAGGACAAAGAGATGACCAAACTTAGAAAAGTGATGCTGATGCAGTCCAAACTAAAACACTATTCGATAATTGGGTCATATATGGAGCTGTAGATCTCAGATTTAGGTCTACTTTATATGAATGGAAATATAAAACATGGGCCTACAACTTTCATGTGGAGGTCTATTTTAATAAGGCTGTTTTCAAGTTCAAATTGTAGCAAAAACAAAGAAGTCCGAATCTATCCTGTAACCTAGACAGTATTCAGTGTTCAACCTATATTTTGAGTTCTAGAAGTCCAAATGACCTATAAAAGCTGAGACAATTTCTAAAATTTCATGTAAAGGTCTGGTTCAAATTCTGACGTTATCAATGATGTTTTATTCAGATAATAGAAGATAAGGATTGTCACCAAGTCAATAGTTGGTCACCCACTCATCAATTAGGCATCAAATCAATAGTTTTCAATTTTGGCCTATAAAAGGAGGCATTTGCCATGCATTTAGGCATCTTGGTCTCTAGATCAAGATCATGCTTTTGCTTTCTCTCTTTGTATTTTTTGTAATGTTTATGCTTTGCTTTCATTAATATCAAGTTTATGCCTTTCATTTCTTTTCATTTACTTAGTTAACTTTTAACTTATTTATGTTCTTATTTTGTTTATTTATTTTTCTTTCTTTCATTATGTTTAGTAAGTTTATTATAACAAGGTGAAAAGGTTACATTAATGGTGTAAGAATACGTATAATATAAACTCAACATGGACATTAATGTTTGATACTAACATGATTTATATTTGTTATCTTGTTCACTTTTAATATTTTGCTTGATAAATGGTTAATCTAGATTTATGTTGTATAACACTTGGTACAACAAATACTTAACATTTCCAACTGTATGGTATAACCGACACCTGTGCTATGAAAGCAATTTGATTTGTTGTTAACATAAGTTATAATCATGAATGCATGACAATATTTACAAGTATTAGCATTATCCAAATAAGATAACTAATGTAATTATGTTAACAATTTATAATCTGATTGGAATCTCCTTTATGTGTAGTTTTCAATTGAGTAATAAGAGTTTCTACTATACTTGTTTGAAATACCATTAGTCGATCCTCTAACCTTGACATTTGTTGTTATCATTGTGTAATCCTTACATTGATCGTTCATCTCAAAGTTCTTATCAACTTCTTCTTCTTCCTCTTCTTCTATTATTATTATTGTTATTGTTATTGTTATTATTATTATTATTATTATTATTATTATTCTTGTTATTGTTATTGTTATTTATAATTTATACAATTAATCTCCTTGTGGTTCGACCCCAGTCTTGCCGGATTATTTTTTACTTCGACACTCTTGCATTTGGAGAAGACTTCAATCTTTTGGTCGTGTCAAGTTTTTTGCGCCATTGCCGAGGAGGTAAATTTTTGTACAAATTATAATATTTATTTTATTTTCTCTTTTTACTTTTCTTGTATCTAACTTTTTTTTTGTTTCATTTTCTTTTTGTTTTCTTCTTCCTTTTATTCTATTCCTTCATGTGCATATAAGAGTTTGGTCACATACATTAAGTGGTAAACTTTGTAGGGTATCCTTATCATTTTTAGAAAAAATATGTTTGAAGAAGATAACCAGTCACTTCATAATAAGAATAATGAGATTAACCGTGTTAGAACACTTAGAGACAACATGAATCCTACAAGAACAAGTGCACTATCATTCATAATTTCCCCCTGGTGTATCTCATTTTAATTTTAAGCAAGACATTATTCAACTTTTACCTTCTTTTCATGGCTTAGATTTGGAAAATCCATACTTGTATTTAAGGGAATTTGAGGAGGTCTACAACACGTATAATGAATAAAATTATAGCTTGAACACCATTAGATTAAAGCTTTTTCCTTTTTCATTAAAAGATAAAGCTAAAACATGGCTATAAAATATGAGACCTGGATCCATTCATCCTTGGGATGAAATGCAACAACAATTTTTAAAGAATTTTTTTCCATCTTATAGAACAAACTCATTCAAAAGAAAAATCACCACTTTCACTCAAAAACTAGGAGATATATTTTACCAATGTTAGGATAGATATCAAGACTTGCTTAATACTTGCTCTTATCATGGTTTTGAAACATGGAAATTGATTTCATATTTTTATGAAGGGTTAACACCTAGAGATAAGCAAATTGTTGAGTTGATATGCAATCAAAATTTTTGAAGATAAAGACCCTGATGAAGCAATGAAGTACTTAGACTTGTTATTTGAAAATGCTCAAAAGTAGGACACTGCGAGTATTTATGAGGCATCGAGTAAAACTCAACCTCATACATCTAGTGGAAGTATGTATAACCTTAGGGAAGATCATGACCTCCAAGTCAAGTTTGCTTCTTTAGCTAGAAAAGTTAAGGCACTAGAATTAAAAAAGAGTGGTCAATTAAAATTTGTTCAAAACATTGTGTGTAAAATATGTGAAACAAATGAACACTCATCCAATAACTATCCAACTTTGCCTTCTTTTAAGGAATGTCTCCATGAACAAGCCCATGCTTGAAATAGTTTTTAAAGGCCCAATCATAACCCATACTCGTAAACATATAACATTGGTTGGAGAAATCACCCAAATTTTAGTTAGAAGAGTGATAATAATAATGCACAAACTTCACAACCACCATTTCAAACACATTATAATTTTTAAAATTCTCATGGATATGCACCTCCTTATGCTCCACCTTTTAAAAGAAATCTTAAGGAAACATTGCATGTATTCATTGAAAAGCAAGAGACGATCAATATTTAACTTGCTCAAAGCATGACATATTTTAAAGATACTCTTGCAAAATTGACATTTGCTCTCAGTTTCTAAGAGAAAGTCAAGTTTCCATCTCAGCTACAACAAAATCCCAAAAGGCAATACAATGCAAATGCAAGTAGTTCTGGAAGCTAACACATAGATCAAGTCAAATCAATCACTACTCTTCACAATGGTAAGGTTATTAAAAAATCCACTCTTGAATCTTGTGAGAAAGATGATGGGTTAATCTTTGAGGGGTAAGGAAGGGATTGAATTGAATATTGCAAAGAAAAGATTGATTCCTCGCCAGCACTTCCATTTCCTCATATCATGACCAAATAAAAGAAAGTCAATCACAACTCTAAAATTTTTGAAACTTTTAAACAGGTAAAGATCAATATACCTTTGCTGGAAGCTATTAAATAGGTTCCTTCTTATGTTAAATTTTTGAAAGATCTGTGCACTGTGAAGAAAAAATTGAATGTGCAAAAGAAAGCCTTTTTTGCCAAACAAGTGCCATTTTTCAGAACAATAATGTTTTGAAATATAAAGACCCTGGTTGTCCTACAATTTCTTGCTTTATTGGAGAACATAAGCCTTAATTGATTTTGGATCTAGTGTGAATTTACTTCTGCATTCAGTTTTTCAAAGTCTCAATCTAGGTGAGTTAAAACCAACTTCTATATAACTCTCTTATTTGCTGATAGATCTGTAAAAGTGCCTAGAGGAATCGTTAAAGATGTGTTAGTACAAGTCGATAAATTCATTTATCCTGTGGATTTTATTGTCTTGGACACACAACCTATTAAAGCATGTATTATCATCTATTGAAATTACAATAAGGTCCCCCTCTATATTGGAAGGTTCCAAGTTATCGACATGTAACTTGTTTATACTTTTGGTAACTCGCATCTCATAACTCAATCCCAACCTAATCATCCCGGTTTTTAATTCTACAAATATTATCACACCGAACAACTATAATATTTAAGATACACATTATATAACAAAATAGTATTGTGGACGGATAAAAATATAAACACATAGATATTAAATATGGTTATATAAACTACAGAGCTAAGTTCATTCATTCAAGTTTAGATATTAATTATACAAATTTGGTTATACAAATATTTTCATGTTTATAAAATATAAGGGTATACTTCCTAGAACCTAGATTATAATAAGGGAAACATAAGCTAGGATGTACTCTTGTCGTGCATGCAATGATCATGAAACAAAATACATATTATTGAAATGGGAATATCATAATAAATATAACAATATGAATATCTAACAATTTTAAAAAGTAACATGCATTCATATTTTGTTCAGTTCTCCCTTCTGGTTTTCCATTAGATTCTCTTCCTTATTCAACTATTAATAATCGTTCCCTCTTCCATTATCAATCTCCATTTCTGAATTTATAAGATCAACCATGATTATTTTTGTGTAACACATTATTGATACCATTTTCACTGGTATCATCATCATCATCCCCTTACTTAGGATTCTAACATACATTAAATGTATGATAGTCAATACATGTTCGATCCCCTTACTTGTGATCCTAACATACACTAAATGTATGCTAGTTCATGCTTCAAATCACACTTCTTATATTTCTTTTGTCAATGATGATTTCATCACTTGGCAATTCACACAACAACCTTTCACCTTGATTACACTTGCATTCAGTAATTCACATTTCATGTCGATAATATATATTAAATCATGAAATTTATCTTGAAAAGTATAGGTGTGATTCACCTACCTGCAATTAAAGCTCTACTCGTGCTCCCCTGCTACTGGTGTTGCACCATACCTGTGGTCCCTTCTGTAAATCACAGGTTTATCTCATAAATTTTCCTCACTCATTATATGTTTTATAGTAACCATATCAACAATCAATAAGTCTTTCTTTTAGTCATTTCTTAATATTTTATGTTTTTCTCATTTCATCTATTAATATTGTTATTATTTGTCTAACCATAGTTATCATTCCTTTCTTTATATTTGGACTGTTACTGTTTTATTTTGAACCGTGATTGTCTTGTTTTGAACCGTTATTTGTTTAAACATTTGATCTGTTACTGTCTATACATTTGAACCGTTATTATCATGTTTTTAAACTGTTCCAGTCTTGTTTTGAGCTATTATTGTCTAGACATTTAAATTGTTACTGTCCAACTATTACTATCTAGACATTTGAACCGTTACTGTCATGTTTTTAAACTATTACTGTCCAACTGTTACTGTCTAGACATTTGAACTGTTATTATCATGTTTTTGAACTATTACTGTCTTGTTTTGAACTGTTATTGTCATATTTTTGAATTGTTACTGTTTTGTTTTGAACTGTTACTGTCTAGACATTTAAACTGTTACTGTCCAACTAGTGTTGTCTAGATAGTTGAACTATTACTGTCATGTTTTTGAACTATTATTGTCATTTGAACTGTTATTGTCCAACTATTACTGTCTAGACATTTAAACTGTTAACTATACTATTATTGTCATATTTTTGAACTATTACTGTCTTGTTTTGAACTGTTACTATCTAGACATTTAAACTGTTACTATTCAACTGTTACTATCTAGACATTTGAACTATTACTGTCATGTTTTTGAACTATTATTGTCATTTGAATTGTTACTGTCCAACTATTACTGTCTAGATATTTGAATCGTTACTGTCATGTTTTTTAATTGTTACTGTCTTGTTTTGAACTATTACTGTTTAGACATTTGAACTGTTACTGTCTTGTTTTTCAACCGTTACTATCTTGTTTTGAACTATTACTGCCTAGACATTTGAACTATTACTGTCTAACTGTTAGTGTCTAGACATTTGAACCGTTACTATCTACACATTTGAATTGTTACTGTATTGTTTTGAACTATTACTGTCTAGATATTTGAACCGTTACTGTCTTGTTTTTGAATTGTTACTATCTTGTTTTGAACTGTTACTGTCTAGACATTTGAAATGTTATTGTCCACTTTCTCCTCAGATGTTTAACTATTTCTAGAGTTATAGAACTCCATTTCAAGCGAGATTAGTCTCGTTGCAAGCTAAGACATAAAACTATAAGTTCTCTGAAGGAAAGAGAAGTCAGATCTACCTCCAAGACAGTTAAAATTGTTTATCAACGAACCAGACCTATTACCCTACAAGGTCTGTTGTGACATAATCTCAGATGGTGACCCATAGCTGGAGTTCTATAACTCCAAATTGAGTAAAACCAAATTTTCTTAGTTAGTCAACATCTAAAACTACAATTTGTTTAAGGAATCTAGTCCTAATTCCTTTATCCTCCCATCCGAAATCCTTTTGAAAGTGAAAAGACAAAACTGTCCAAATTCGTCAACTGATGTAACCATATTATTTGATAGTTTCACCCATATTTACCTAATGTTTTGTCCATGCTTTATATGTAAAATGCCTTGATATTCTTTGTTTTATGTTTTGAAGGCACTTTTGGATGAAAAATGCAAAAAGGAGTAAATTGGAGATAATTGACAGATTTGACGTTCAATCGATGTTTTGTGCAGAGCGTGAGTTCTAGAGATCAAAATGAAGTGATTCCAGTGGCACTAAAAAGCTAACATCCATACCTTTCTGGAAATGTAATGCAAGAAAAATAAAAAGAGGAAGATTATGGAAATCACATCCTTCAAAGTCAAATCTCGTATTCTGCCACTATTGACCTTTGTCTATTCAAAATTCAATATCTGGAGCTATAGAAGTCCAATTTATTCAAACTAAATTGTTTTGGATTCCTGACTCAAATTTCTATAAAAGCTCCAAATTTCAGCCAAAAATGATGTCAGATGAGGGAGATATGAGTTTTCAAAGATGACAACTGAATTCTGCCAGCAATCAGGTTTCGTGAAGAAATGAGTCCAAATTACGTTTCGAAGCTTCTAAACCGTCATCCAAGTTTTTATATCAGCAATTCAGCTCCTCTAAGTCAGAGTTTAAAGATTTCATGCAAGGTTATTTCTCTTTTTTAGGGAAAATAGTTATTGAAGTACTTAAATGTCAATTGTCAACTTAAGGGAGGACTACTTTGTAAATTAGGAACTAGGGTTTCTTAGCATATAAAAAGAAAGAGAGAGAGGAGAGAAGGGGGGCAGCAGCCAGAAGTGAAGAAACGCAAATTCTCTCCTCTACAAACCCAAAAAAATCATGCTCTCTTCATTCTTTAAGAGTAGTTGTTCAATAGTTATGCAAGGCTAAGCTCTTTTCTTGGTTGAAAGGACACAACAAACCTTCGGATTTCAAGAACCATGAGATTTATTGTTCCTTTTAATTTCAGTTTATATTATGAATAAGTATGATTGTTTTCCTATGCATATTTTCTATGATTGTTGTTGATAATTGCTAGAGCGGAACTATAAGTTATTATTGTGAACAATTTATTGCTAAGTTTGATATCAACACCGGAGTTGTGATGTATAAACTTGTGAAGTAAGTAAGCTTGATAATTGTGGCGGAACTACATTATTAAACTTAGGGAGAACACTCAAATATCTAGTTCTTAGGGCTGCCATTGAACTAAATCATTAATGCGGACATTGTGATTGTTTGTTGGTTAGGGTTAGTTATACGGCGGATCTGTTAATTAACCAACATTAAGAAAAGATAAAAATTCAGAATATAAATTATATTTTTGTTTCAAGGATCGGTTCTAATTTCTGTTGGTGGATGTGTGCTTGCAACCAAGGTTTGTTTTCTTGATAAATTTTGATTTCAATTGATTTTGTTTGCTAGTTTAATTTCTTCCATAGTTTAGATCATCACAAATCAAAACCCCCCAATTGCATAACGTATAGCATAAAAATCTGAACTAAATCTTCCTTGTGGGATCGACTCCTTGCTTGCTCTATACTATCTTGTGTGTTGTGTTTTAAGCTAGGGTAATTAATTTGTGTGACCACGACATCGCAATAAATTTTGGCGCCGTTGCCGGGGAAGTAATTTTAGTTGATTCTTGTGCTTGTACTGTTATTTTTAGTTGCTATGATTTTTTATTTATATTTCTGAAAAAAAAAGAGAAACAAAATTTTTGCTTGCGGCGATACTGTTTATTTGCGGTGGCGGTACTGTTCAAAACAGAATTGTTTGTGAAATTAGGTTTCGGCTTTTCTTTTCCTAAAGGAAAATGACGTTCTGAACAAGACTAGTAGTATAATACTAGCGCCATCCTATTGAGGCCAAATTCCACTGTTTTCTAAGGTTTTTAGGTAGTTTTAGTTTTCTAGCGTAGGATTTTCGTACAATTTG
>NW_011500027.1:545519-547354 GCF_000495115.2 Populus euphratica | reverse complement strand
TATTTTTTTAATTTTTTTTGCAAAAATTCTATTTTTTTTAATTCTATTTTTTAATATTTTGTTTTAATTTTTTAAATTTCATCAATAATTTTATTTATAATTAAAACTTGAAATTTTCAATTACATCTAAAATTTTCCATGACCCCAAAATCAATAGATGAAATTTTTCTATGAAATTCTAGTCCATCGTGAATTCTATTTATAATAGTTATTGATATAATTGTGTAATTTTTATCCAACTATCTAGAATTTTAGATAGAATTTTTTAATAAACTTATTTTGTCAATGATCCTATCTATAATGGTCAATGGTCAACAACATAGTCATATAATTTTTATCAAATTCCATAAAACTTTCCAGCGTAGCTAGTGATTTTGTTAGAAATTTATAACTGTTGAAAATTAACAAAAAGATATCTCATTATCCTTAACTTTAAGAGATTAGAGGTTCGTTGTTTTGATTGATTTTATGGGTTGAAATCAATGCTAAGAAAATTTTATTACATTTTAGTTGAATATAAGTTGGATCTCACATTAAATAATAATAAAGAAAAAACAAAGACTGACCAGTTACTTCTTTGACATCGATTCTTGACTCTTTAAGGCAGTCCCTTGCCCCATTGATACGTTTGGATAATAGTCCGGTCTTTAGAGAGGCACTTTCTGTTGCATTTAAGATTGTTCATGGAAAAATAATTTGTTATGTTGAAATTAAATGTTATTTTTTAAAATTTATTTTGAAAATATATTAAAATAATAATTTATTATTTTTTTTAATATTAATATAAAAAACTAAAAAAAATAATACTAAAAAAATTAATTTTTATTTTAAAAATAGTTGGACCGCAATGCTAGATGGTCCTAAATTAAAGGTCAATTTTGCATTTGAAGTGTTAACCCAGCAGTAGGAGGGATTTGTTCCTTTTCTCTGCATCCAAGTTAAGTTTTATTGTGCACGTCTGTCATCCCCGCGATATTTTATATGTTCATTAAGCTTGCAACATATTCAATGAACCGTAAGATTAGTCGTAATACATATAAGTTGGTCTGGACATCCACATAAAAAAAATCAATTATATAAATATATTTATTTATATAATTTTTTTAAATCAATTCTAAAACCTTTATTATTAATCAAATTGTGCCAACCATTTACATAATCCATCCATAGTCACACTTTCCACTTTCATAGTTTATTTATTCATTGATCGGGTGTTTTGAGTTTTGGTTAAGTTATGGAATGATGAAAAAAATAAATATAGAAATAATATAAATATGTTTAACAGAAATAAAAATATGAAAATTAATTTATTTGTATAACAATTTTAAAATCAATTTATATTATTTAAAAATATATCTTTATTTTATTATACTCAAGTTTCTTTATTTTTTTATTCTAAAATTGTATTGCGATAAATTATGTTATTGCCATAAATAATAAATGAGCGACGAGACAAGATCGGACATGGCAACCCTTCATTGGCCAATTCAAGATATACCCACCTAAAAACACATCAATGGAGGTCCTAATCTACACCATCAAGCAGCATAAAGAGCTCCATGGCTTTTACAGTCATTTGAGAAAAATACACGTGGAGCATGGACAGGGAACCAGCGCTTTTCACTTCGGTTGCAGGAAGCTGTCTATTTTTGTCGTGTCTTTAAAAACCTTAATTTTGGTACGTAAGCTATTGTCCAGCTCCCAATTTCGTCCTAATACAAGACATTTTCTCAAATCGATCCTTCTATCCATGCCCGTTAAAATTTCCTTTTAATGTGAATATTTTGTGAAAAAATATAGTGCAGCCTTGGAGGGATTTTAATGAAAAATATTGA
>NW_011500027.1:494556-541767 GCF_000495115.2 Populus euphratica | reverse complement strand
AAGATTTACAGCTATAATTAGGGTAAGAACTAAAGGCTTAAAACTTGATTATATTAATTAATCTTTCAACAAGATTACACATACCTATGGCTATCTTCTCCAAATATTGTATGATCACTCAACTCATTAAGTTAGAATTTATTAAAAAATAATATAAATTATATTATATAACCTTAATTAATAGAACTCGGAGATAATCAGTTCAATAATAAAATTTTATTTTTTTGAAAAACTTAAGCAACTCGAGCACGTGGATCTTTTATACAAGTATTTTCTCGGTCCAATTCTTGATGTTTTTGTTAATGAAACACAATTGATGTGGTAGCAATACCATCTTTACCAATACCATCTTCCATTCTCTCTTAGAAAACTTAAGCAGCTCAGTCACTTGTATTTGAACCTGAGACCACAAAAGGAGCAAACCTCTTAATCCCAAGTGTTCACCACTTGGCCACCATCTAGATGGTTACTGAGTTGGAACTCTGATATAACAACTTGGATGGTCATGCTTTATCCTCATTAGGAAATCTTGAGCAGCTCTCTCTATTGGATCTCTCAAACAACAATTTTACTGGTGATATTCTCATTGTCTTTCTCAACCTTACCCGACTCGATATGTTAAGTTTTTAGTTCAATAATTTTACTTGCAAAATTTCAGTTGATTTTGCTAACCTCTAATAACTTATCAAGTTGGACCTCTCATGCAACATGTTTGATGGTCAAATTCCATCCTCACTTAGAAACCTTAAAAAACTAGATTTCTTGACACTTTTTTTCAAGAATTTTTCTAGTAAAATTCAAATTGCCCTCACAACACTTGATTTATCCTGTAATAAATTCATGGGAAAGATTTCAGAGTCCTTCAGGAAGCTTAAATCTCTGATACAGCTGAATTTGCATGGTTTGTGAAGATGGTTGAAGACAGTGCACATCAAAATGCCAAAAGGCTTAGAAAAAAGAATGCTCTCGAAAATAGTGGAAGACGATACTAGGCAGCAACAGCGATGTGAGAAGCTAAGTCTTGATAATGCTTTAAACACAAATATTTCATTTCATGATCCATCACCAGTTTAGTGATTAGCTTGCTTTGTATGCTTAGAGGTTTTTTTGAAAATGTGATTGTACTTTTTTTTTAAATAGTATTTTATATTAAAATATATGTTAATAATATTTTTTATTTTTAAAAAAATATTTTTGATATCCGTGTATCAAAATAATTTGAAAATATTAAGAATATATTAATTTAAAATTAATAAAAAATTTAATTTTTAAAAAAATATTTTTAAAATACAAAAATAAATAATTCAATCTACCATGACAGCAGTTAAGAAGTCATTATTTATTACCATGTATGATAGGTTTGGATTGATATGTAGTTTATGGAATGCCTAAACGAGGAAGGATACCTTATATCAATCAATGAAAAAATCCCAAGAAAAAAAAAAAAGCACGTTCAATGGTCAGAATAACGGTGCCTTTTGTTTTTTTTCTTAAAAGACACTATAAAAAAAAAAGGCAGTAAAAGGAAGGTTAAAATAATGTGTAAACACTCATGATACATTAAGATGATTAATTAATTACACTAAGAAAAGTTTGATATTATAGTTGTTTTTTAAAATGTTTTTTTAATTTATTAAAATAATATTTATTTATATTTAAAAAAATATTTTTAATATTAGCATATTAAAATAATTTAACAATATAAAAAATAATTAATTTTATATAAAAATAATTAAAATTTTATAAAATACTGTACGATATCTAATTTCCGAGATTGAATCTTTTATGATAGTCAAAAGCCCACCTTGCTAGTAGACAAAACTTAAAACTCAAATGCCCATTTACAGTCCATCTCAGCAGGTGCCGTTCTATTGGCAAGACTCGAGAGGTAAGCCTGGGCTCATCATCTGCAATAATCTACACTTATAATCCTGCACACCAAGTTTCTGTAGCAATTTCTGCTAAAAATCTTGTAAGAAATGCCTCGGGTGACCCCAATCTTGCGGAAGGGTCGCAAAGCACTTGAGAATCTGGGCTTGGTCAAAATCCTGCAGTCCGAAATCAAACACGAACTCTCAACTACTCCCTTCCAGGTCTCTCTCTTAAAATCCCATAATTTTGTGCTAGTCTTTCCATCCGGGTATTGGATAATGGTTTTAGTTTCCACTTAATAAACAAACCCTTTATTTTCTTGGTGTTTGATTTACCATTTGATGTTTGGAATTTATTAAGAAATGAAAAGAAAGCAAATGTGATGATGGGTTTTAGTGTTAGAAAGTAAAACGAAGCTAGTTAGGGTATGCTCATGTGGCAGAACGTGGGTGATGACCCATTACTTGTTTGGTGGTTAGGACAGTTGTGGAATTAAAAAGATGTGAGCTTGTGTTAAAAGTTGAAGTAAAGTTGGAATCTTTTCAGTCTTCTGTGAGTATTGATAATATGTTTAGCGTTAAGGTACCACAGAGCTAGTTAGTGTATATTTGTGTGGAAAAGCAACTGCTAAAAACATGTACTTTTCTGCTTTGTTAATTAGAAGAGGTCTGAGTTTGTTTTACAAGCTTGAAGAAATTGTGTTTTTTTAATTTTATATGTTTTTAACATGGATTCAGGGCAATCAAAGTGGTAGTTTGGGAGATTTTAAGGTGGACTGGGATTCATTGGAGTCGCAAGATGTGGTTTTGCGGAGAAAATGTGAGTCGGGTGACGAGATTGCTGTTTCGGCTTTGTTGGGGCAGGAGATGTTTGCAGAAGGAGGAATATTTCCACGGGAAGTTTTGATGAAGGTGTGTGTGAAGAAGCCTGGGTTGAACTCTGTTTTACAGTTTGATTGTGGGGTTTCTGAGAAAGGTCGAGGTGGGTCACAGTTTCACATTTATAGTGCACATTATCTCCACTCGACAACAACCTGTCCCAAGCCGTCAGCTTACAGAGGTCCTTCATTCAGGTAAACTTTTCAAGCCATATTATGTATTTTTGTTAGTTTGCAGATTGTAGATAAAATTCCCAAGCTGGTTGTATGTGTGTAATATTTGCATTCCTGTCATTCCCATTTTTTGAATAATTGTCTGAGATATGATCATTGATTGAAGTAGATGGCATGAATGACAAGAACATTGCTGGATATATGAACGTTCATATTTTCAGAGAAAAAATGTTTTGCGTTGGGGAAATCAGTTTCTAAATTCAAATGGGCCTTACTGGGGAAAATAGTGGTTGGATTTTGGTTTAAGATGAGATCTCTGAAACAGATTTTTATACATCTATGTGAATCTAGATGAGTTTCCCTTGGGAGCAAGGCTAGCATCGCGTTCTGATTATGATGATTTTCAAGGATATATTCTGTTTTCTTTGTCTAAAAGTTGAAAGGAATTTATAGCTCTTTGCAAAGGATATATTCTGTTTTCTTTATCTAAAAGTTGAAAGGGATTTTTAGCTTTATGCAAACCTTGAAGGTGAATCCCAAGTTATAATTTGTCTAGTTTAAGGCAAGTCTTTTTGAAATGGCTGCCTTCTATGATATCCTGCTATTCGTTATTCTTTCTTTCTCAGCAATCACATCTCGTGGTTTGGTCCATGTCTTCCCATTATTCCTTTGCACTTTCTAGCATGTTAGGTTGCATTCTTAATTCCGAAAACTTAACCTAAGAGATACCTTAGTCCCACCTTTTCCCTTAACCTGATTGGATGCCTCGAAGCAGTTTATGTTGGATTGAATATCCAGTATTCAGTAGATCAATGGGGGAAATCTGTGCATTATGCCAAAAAGGGTCAAGGATTAACCTCAAGGGTCATTCCTTTTCATCTTTAGCTTTATCCATTTTCTTTTCACTAGATAGTGTGCTTTGACTTTACCTAGTGATCTTGAGAGTTGGTGTGTTGAGGCATTTATTCCAAATGTGTATCGTGATTTGGTATTTATTTTTTGCTGTTATCTGCAGAAGCTAGAAACCAAAAGTGTAACATGTTTTTCAAGTCTTGAATGGAAAAATTGTATCTGGCAGGCAAGCTAAGTCTTTTTTATTTTAGATCCTGGACAAAAAGAAGGATTCAATATAACATCCGGGGGGTCATCCTTTGTAGCAGTTTTTCTAGGTAATGACATCCATTTAGAGACTGTACTGTAGCTTATGGTAGTCTGAGTAAAAACCAGGATTATATTGAGTGATGTTTTGGTTTTGATGCATACATGGATTTATATAATTCTTGTGCATTTCAATGTTGTTGAATGCGGATTCTAACTGCACTTCAAATTCCAAATCAACTAAGTGTAACTCTGGAACTAAAATTAATCTGTTCTTGGAATTTGTCTATGATGCCTTTATTGCAATATCATTTCCAGTAATAATGAAACCCGATTCCACTGGTTACTTGAGATATCTTCTTTTATGCTTGAGGACATGTTCGTCTCACTTAATTCTTATCTTCATATATCTGCAGTGATTTGGACACTGATTTACAAGATGCACTCAAGGGATACTTGATAGCCAAGGGTATTGGTGAAAACCTAACTAACTTCCTCCTCTTACACCTACACAAGAAGGAGCTCGGTCAATATGTGAATTGGTTACAAAAGCTTGAATCTCTGGTGCTGGGAAAATTCGAGTGACTTCGCTTATTAACAATAACAGCTTTGTTGTGGTAAATGAGTCCAGTTTTCTGCTCAAAGTTCATCGGAGAACTGATCAAACAACTTCCAGTGAAGTTTACCTCATTGAGCAATTGTGATGGTTTCAAACTCAGAGCTTATAGATGCAACAAGCGATGCAACATGCGGTGTTTTTCTTAGAGAGCATTGGGCTAATTCATGTTTTCAAAAAATTTAATTTTTTTTGTTTTGCTATAAAATAATATTTTTTTTATATTTTGGATTGTTTTGATATGATAATTTTAAAAATAATTTTAATAAAAAACAAGGAAATATTTTTCTATTTCAAAATATAGCACCACAAGTTTTTATTCTGGTTTTGAATGGTATGAATGTCAATGCTCTTCCACCATTCATTCCATAGGGATTTTAATTGTTTTGACAGAACGGCAATATTTTCTTGCATCGGAAACGTTGAAACGTATTTGAACCAAGGATTACTGTTGCACCTTTTATAACACATCACCTTCCAAAACCGTGGTTCCACCTTTATCACCATAGAAATCAGCTTGTGAATCTTTTTTTCTTGGGTTGATGTATATCCATGGTAATTAAGCTGAGCCTAGGACTTGGTTAAAGACCTGTATCATGGGTTTGTATAGGCTAACGTGTAGGTTGATTCAAGTCAATTGAATAAAGTTATTTTATTTTTATTTAAAAAGAAAACTTAAAATGATTTTGTTTTGCCAATAAAAAAGTCAAATTAGGTTAATTATGTTAATCTACTGAGATGTTCAAGAGTTAATTTTGGACTAAATGCGCGGGATTTTTTACTGCAGAGGCAATTATTGTTCATGCACGCACAAATAACTGTGGATGAAATTGTGGTGCACTGTGTATTTGTCAAACATTCATTTTGTTCCTCAATTTTTTTTTATTTAGTCCTAATTGAAGTCCAATTAATTGTGATATTTTAGGAAAACATAGAGTTGAACAAAGAGGGAATGGAATGAAAAATGCATGGTGGCTTGCCAAAAGTTTGAGCAATAAATACACTTTAGTCCCCGAATTTCAAAAATAACATAAATTATACAATTTAGATACCTCAAGATTTTCATAGTTCTGTTTTGGTACGAAAGCTTATTTTTGATATTTTTCAGTTTCTAGGTAGAGATGAGAGAAAAAGGTCATCGAATTTTAATGGTAAAAAAAAAAATGTTATCGACATTAATTTAAATCACCAGAATAGTTGATATTTGTGTCAAATAATTCCATTTGATAAAAAAAGTTCATATTAGGTGTTTTTATGCCTTGAAAAAAACATATTTGAGCTTGGTTTGATTTTTGGTTTCGAGTTGATTTCTACAGCAGTCTCCAACTTGTAAACTCAAATTATATAACATATATTCATGGTTACCAATTTTATTTTATTTTTTATCTATGTATTTTCTTAAAATTTTGGCAAAATTTCCTTTGTGTTTTTTAGATACCGAGTTATCACTCAATAATTCCTCAATCTGTAACATTAATCATAATACTCGTTTCCTCAATCTGTAACATTAATCATAATACCCGTTCTATCATTGGACTTTCAAAACTCAAGCATATTTCAATATCTCAATTCTATTTTTTATATAACACTATGTTAAAAGCTAATAAATTCATAACATGCATTGTCTCTTTCTCTTCTTCTTTTTTAAGGGATTTGTGCTCAAAATATATGTATAACCAACAATAATTCAACTTAATAATAATAACATTATAAATTACATCATATATAAAATAATAAGTTAACATTATAATTCTCTAATAATAATAACATTATAAATTACATCATTTATAAAATAATAAGTTCACATTATAATTCTCAGATATGAAAGCATATTACAACAAAATATTAGTTTTTTCAATTATATTAATCACATAACAAATTTATTTATTCAAGCATTTACTTTCCAGATCGAGGGTGCGATGCACCTCAAAACATAATCGCATTAAACAAGATTAAAATTGCACATTTTAATAAATAATTGATTAAGGATTAACTATTCATATACATTAAAGTGATTTTCTTATTACTGAATAAATTCTTTTTGAAATTTCTAGTTTCATAGATTCTCTTCTGGACATAGAGATAAATCCACTAAGATAAAAATATCAACAGTGTCTTTCACAAACCCGCCTATTTAAATTCAAAATAAAGTTTTATAATTAATATGTTTTACATCGAGTAATTATCTCATTAATTCGTAAGTTAATTTTCTTAACATGGCCATTCAACTAGACATTAATTCTAGCAATTAGGAAATAATTTTTCAAGGCTTGCTCTATTTACCAGGGCATTATACAATTTATGAAAATTTCTTCTACAATAAAAAAATATAAACTAATTAATTAATCCAAGGTGTCAAATACCTACATGGCGTCTGTGCGCATGAAGAGATCCCTTGTTGCTGATTAGATCATGTGGCCTCCTATGTATCAATAAAATTTACTTTGTTACTGTTCATTAATTTGAACCGGTAAAATTCTAATACCCATTATATATTTTTTTATTAAATCCAACACCCTTTGATTAAGCTTAATTGACTTTTAATTTGAGGAGGATAAAACCCTTCTTTTTGAATCATTTACTTATTTTTTTTCATAAAAGTCCCTATTCAATTTAACCTATCAACATCAATTGTTTTTAATTTGGTAAGATTTCTCAATAATATTATTAGAACTCCATTCTCTAATTTTTCTTCTCCATTTAGCTAAAAATAACCTAGGGAAAGAAGTGAAGATTTTTCTTTTCTCTTTGAAAAATTCTTACTTCATTCATATAATAATATGTATAAAACTTTATCTTCCTATATTTTTCAAAAAGTTATATTAAAACCTCAAATCCCTTGAATTATTCCTCTTTTTGCCAAATATTCAATTAAAATGGGGAAAAATAATTTTAGTTTTTTATTTAAAATTAAACACTTATTCAATCATAATTCATGCTTTCTAACATGGTTCAAAAATAATTTGTATTATTCCCATAAATTATAACATAAAACCACAACTTCACGTAATTATAATTTTGTATAATCCTTCATCAAACCTAAAATTAGATAAATTAATCATTTGAAACATGTTATTTACCTCACTTTGATAAGGATTTAAGGAAAGAATGGAAGAAAAATCTAGTTTTCTTCTCCTTCCTCTTCAAACCCTAACTTGAAATCCTTCCTCCAATGTATTCACCACTTTAAAATCACCTCCTCTTGATGTTTATGTAATAGTCTAGCCCAACATACTAGCCCAATATATTGTATATTGTCCGCTTTGGACCTCCCAGTCCACCTATTTTCAGGGCTTCCACCCAAATTCCCCTTATGGTTTTGTTTCTGGTAGCCCACAAACCCCAAAATAGATACAATATGTTGGCAACCAACACTACAAATAAGCAAGCAACCAATTCCTCACTCGTCGATGTGTGATATTACAATCCACTCCCTTTAAGGAGCTTGACGACCCCGTCGGCACTATCAGACAGCCAATGAGGTCAGCTCTGATACCAAATATAATAGCCTAGCCCAACATGTTATATATTGTCCGCTTTGGCCCTCCCAGTCCATCAATTTTCAAGGCTTCCACCCAGGTCCCTCTTACAGTTTTGTTTCTGACAGTCTACATGCTCCAAAATGCGTACAACATATAGGCAATCAGCACTACCAATAAGCAAGCAACCAACTCCTCACCCATCAATATGGGATATTATAGTTTAATTAAGTTAATCACTCTAATTACTCGTTGTAATTAGTGAAATTAATGAGAATTTAAGTAGAAAAATCACACAATTTTTCTCCCTCTCTTTGTTTCCAACTCACGGCCAAATAAGAAAAAAAAAATGAAGCATTTATAGTCTAACATTTACTATTTACACATTGGCCTTTATTTATTGTCATTTTTATTTTTGTCTTTCAATTCTTTTTTTTTTCTTAATTTACATCATAACATCTTATATTTTATTCTATTGTATCCAATTACAATACTTAAAATCCTTTTATTTAATCTATTTTTTATTTTATTTACTTTACTCAAATTATAATTTAGCAATTTTTCACAATTTCAATTTTTTGTGGTTTTTTTAGTTTTTTAAGGCTATAAATAGATTTATCATGATTTTTAAAGTGTTTTTTTTTGTTGTTTTAGATTGAAAATGGATTGAAAAAAAGTTTATAGATTAAAAAAAAGAAAAGATTGAAGCCTAATTCTCGAGCCACCATAGCTACTAGAATCTGGGCAACGTCAAATAACGTGTCGTCTGATTTTTTTAGCAAAAACAAAAAGGTGCGGGCCCTTGATAAATGGGTTAAACAGGTTGGTCTAACTTGTCAAGCCTAGCAGCATCTATCTTTTTTTTTTTTTTCAATTAATGCTTTTTAAAAAAATTCAAATTTTTATTTTATTTATATTTAGATTAATATCTCATCTCTCTCTCTCTCTCTTTAGGAAGTCTTTTTTAAATAATAATAATTTTTTGTTTATGCATAAATTTTAAAAATATTTTTCTTATTCATCTATAATTTTTTTGATCTTTTTTATTGATGAACTTTGTTTTGGAGAGGAGAAAAAAAAATTTACAGATAATATTTTAAATATGTGTAGACCTACATTGTATTTTTTATCTTTTATTTTATTCAATTAATTAATATTTGTCTAGTTTTATTATTGTTTGGTTAAAAAAAATTATTTTAATAAAAAATATAGCAAATACAAATGAATAAATATATTATCTTGTAAGATTAAATATCTTAATATATACATATATGTGTGTGTGTATCTCAATTTTTATGTGTGTGTATCTCAATTTTTATTTTATTTTAGTTATCGTTTATTATTTATTTTTTTATTTATTAACACATACAATAATGCTCGGTTTATGTGATTATATCCATAAACTTTTTTTATTTCCACTTTAAAATCTTTTTAACTACGAAAACAGATTAAAAAATAAAAACTATATATACAGTCCTTTTATTAAGGGGAAAAAATAATCTAACCGTGGCAAAACACGGTGAAGCATGCAATAGGGTTAAGTTTGGTTGCAGTTTTTTTAAACCCAGCTCAGGGCGAGTGGCTGGTCCCGGGTTGACCTTTTTAAGAGGGTCGGCTTTTTCTGGCATTACAAGACAAGCCACGAAACTCTTTGCATTTCTGTTCTTTTCATTCTGTTCGCCGTCGTGATCTTCTTTTTCCCTGCGAAAACAATAGAAAAAAGAAGAAACTTCTGCGAAGCAAATAGCTTTTCAATCTTTCATGTAATATTTAGAAATCGTTTGGCAACGTGGTTGTGTCCGCGTTTCTTGTGTTTTCATTATTAATAAGTGTTTGTTATTGTTTACACATTTTATATTTTACTATATTTGAAACATAAAAAAAGAAAAATAACTAGGAGTTGCTTTCTGCATAATTAAAATCCTGATATATACTCTACTGTCAGTAGAACAGTAAAACATGCCTTCATTATTCATTAAATAGATTTGTTTTCAATAATATTCTGTTCATTAAACAGTTTTTTTTAAAAAATCAGTATAATTAAATAATTTCACTTGTATTATTCACGTAAACATAAACAATAATTTTTTTATTTTTTTTAAATTAATTTAAAGTAAATTAAATTTATTTTTATTGTAATATTAATTTTATTCTTGATAATATTTTACCTAATTTTGTAGTTTTGTAGGATGAATTTTGTACATAATGAAATTATAAATAGTTTTTTGTTAAAATAATTTTTTTACATAACGTGTGATTTATTTCATGACGTAATAATAATAGTTAAATTCAAAATATTTAAATTAAAAACCATCAATATTAATATATATTTTTTAAAATTATTTTATAACCTTAATTTCAAAAGCATTCTTAACCAAATATATTAAAATTATTTTTTCTTTAATCTTAATTTCAATCAAAATTTTAATCAAAAATCTATTTTTTCAAACTAACCTTAATTAAAAATATCTTTTATAAAATAATTTTTTTTAAATTACAATCACAATAACCATAACAATACCGGATATACTCTTATCCTGTACATTTCGGAGTTTCTATTTTACTCTTGCATAAAAAATAAAAAATAAAATAAAAAGTCTTTCTTCACTTTTCCCGTCCCCTTTTTTTAATTTATTCAACCGAATCTGTCCTGCCGTACCTTGCCACACGGCATTGGCCATGTCAAGCGGTTTTCTGTCGTAATCTTCGGGTCTGCTTTCTGCGAAGTCCAAATGAAGCTTTCCCCTCCAAATAAGCGGAAGAAAATTGAGTCAGCAACACAAAATTTCTAGGTAACAAAGAGATGTGGTGCTCTTTCAAGTCAATATCACAGATATTTCTTGTGAAAATAAGTGTGCCATAAATAATATATATATATATATATATAATAAAAAAAAGAGAGAGAAGAGTGATTGAACAACGTTTGCCTCGTAGCAAGGGGCAAATAAAATTTTCAGATTTTATGAAGAAGACTTCGGTGCGACTTCAAATTCACAGTCTTTTTCACGTTACAGTTTATTATTTTTTAGAATATTTTTCAAATTATTTTATATTTAAAAAAAATATGAAATTGATGTTTTTTTAAATATTTTATAACTTTGATGTAAAAAAATATAAAATATTATTTTAATTAAAAAATACTTAAAAAATATTATGCATTATAATATCATCACGTGTAAATTATTGATTTAGCATGGAATAGTAGTTGATGAAATATCTAATTTTGTTTTTTATTTTAAAAAAAAAGTTCGAGACCTTCTTCTACTTGAATATTCTATATGGAAAACAATTTTCAACTATTTATTTTAAATCTTTTTATATATGAATTAACATCCTAGTACAAAGAGTAATATTTCAAGCAATTTATCTTTAATTATCTTAATAATCCCATGTTATTGGTGATTGATAAAAATAAAATTAAAATTAAAATCTATTTATGGTTTATGTGAGATGCTTTGGAGTTTATAGTTTAACTAAGAAAAAATTATAGCTCCATAAATTAGGCTCAATGTTAACATGACCAACATGATAATTGAAACATTAATTGGTTTTTAAAATTTTTTATTTAAAAATATATTAAAATATTTTTTATTTTTAATATTATCATATCAAAATTAGTTAAAAATCACTAAAAATTTTAATTTAAATTTTTTTCATTCCAAATATATTTTTAAAATGCACCAAACAACCTCTAAATTAAAATACAAATACAATACCAAACAGCCTCTAAACCGGTTGGCTGAGTTGAAGTAGAAAGTTTATGTTTTTTATAAACTGGCAAAACCCAAAAACCAAAAACAAATATTTTTACACGGCAACGACTACTTCGTGTAACTTGGATTATTTCCTAACCTTGAGAAGATATTTTGCTCACTTGTCGTACGAATCCCTTCCAGTCTATATTGGCGGTTCGGATATTCTATTTACAAAAAGTAATATTTAAATATTGAAATACAATTAAAATAATATATAAATTTTTTATTATAATAAATGTGTGGCTATGGTATTTTAGTAGTAGTTACATTACCATAATTACTATTATAAATAACACAATCATCATTTTATTATTATTATTATTATTATTATACCTATTTTTATTTTTTTTATTAATATGAGTATTCGGGTCAGGTTAAATACATATCGACTAATTCTATAAATTCTGAAATTAATAATTATATAAACTTTCAATGGCCTGAAATTTATGAAACTTGAATTAGTAATTATGAGATTTGTGGAACTTGAACTGGTGATTTTTATGAAGTAAACTTAGAATTTAGTCGGTTGAGCTATACCGTTCAGGGTTACTATATCTATTATTATTATTAGTGGTGGTAGTAGTAATACTATCATTAATAATATCATCATTATTATCATCACTATTTTTTAAAATATTGTTATTGTTATTATAATAATTAAATTTTTTATCATCATTATTATTAATATTACTACTACAACTACTAATATTGCTCCTACTATAACTATAACTATCATCATCATCATTATTATTATTATTATTATTATTATCATTAATATTTTTATTTCAATTGTCGTTATTAATATTAGTATTATCATTACTATTTTCACAGCTAACATTACTATTACTATTACTATTATTATTAAAAAAATAAAAACTATGAACCTAATTTAAATGACATAATTGAAAATTATAAAAATCTTAACAAAAAAAGCAATGAAAACAACAAGAGATTAAAAGAAAAGGGACCAAAATAAAATTACTACTATTATCATTGAAAAAACCAAAATTATAAACTTGATTGATTTGAAGGATAAAATTAAAATTCATAAAACTTTTTTTAAAGGGCAAATGGACAAAAATTAAAAGCAGAATGATTGAATAAAAAATAACTAACAAAAAAAGCAATGAAAACAACAAGAGATTAAAAGAAAAGGGACCAAAATAAAATTACTACTATTATCATTGAAAAAACCAAAATTATAAACTTGATTTGAAGGATAAAATTAAAAGTCATAAAACTTTTTTTAAAGGGCAAATGGGCAAAAATTAAAAGCAAAATGATTGAATAAAAAATAATTATAGATACAAATTAGAAATCAATGGTTAAATAGAAAATACATAAAACTTTAACAAAAGGTACAATGACAAAAATATATATAAAAAAAGAACTTAATATGAAATACCAATAAATACTATAATGTATTTATTGCATTGTTATTAAATCCTGATCGGTCCAGCAGTTCAACTTAAGATCTGGTGACTAAACAGGTTCTAATGAAGTGAAAGATCGGTAAGAGAAAAACAGGAGAAACCCGGTCAACTCGTGACTTGGTAAATTCGGGTAGAATTTTTTTAAAAAAAATATGTTTTTTCTCCTGGCCAAAAATCCCTTATATATATATATTTAGTTAGTTAGTTATTAAATCCTGATCGGTCCAGCAGTTCAACTTAAGATCTGGTGACTAAACAGGTTCTAATGAAGTGAAAGATCGGTAAGAGAAAAACAGGAGAAACCCGGTCAACCCGTGACTTGGTAAATTCGGGTAGAATTTTTTTAAAAAAAATATGTTTTTTCTCCTGGCCAAAAATCCCTTATATATATATATATAGTTAGTAACTCTTTTCAAATTTCACTATATAAATACTAGAATAATATTTTATTTTTTCAAAGTGAAATTTGAAGTCATTTAGTAAATATAATCTATGTTTATAGAAAAAAGTTATATTTTTTCAATGTGAGATTTAAAGTCCTTTGATATATATACTAAATGTGGGATAAAATGAAATAATAGTAGTAACTCTTTTCAAATTTCACTATATAAATACTAGAATAATATTTTATTTTTTCAAAGTGAAATTTGAAGTCATTTAGTAAATATAATCTATGTTTATAGAAAAAAGTTATATTTTTTCAATGTGAGATTTAAAGTCCTTTGATATATATACTAAATGTGGGATAAAATAAAATAATAGTTTAAACTTCATTATTTACAACATATATAACATATATTCATCTAAATTTTTTCTTGTTTTTTCCATATGAGATATTAAAACTTTAAATATTTTTTTAGATTTTTTTCATGTTGATTCGAGTTGACTGTAACCTATGACTCGGCTCCTTGATCGGGTCAACTCTTAGGTTAGATTTGACAATTATGATTTATTGGGGTAGGAGAGAGAAATAAAGATTGATATATATACTAAATGTGGGATAAAATAAAATAATAGTTTAAACTTCATTATTTACAACATATATAACATATATTCATCTAAATTTTTTCTTGTTTTTTCCATATGAGATATTAAAACTTTAAATATTTTTTTAGATTTTTTTCATGTTGATTCGAGTTGACTGTAACCCGTGACTTGGCTCCTTGATTAGGTCAACTCCTATTTTTTTTATTAAAAATAATAAAAATAGTCAAGTATTATTGGGGCAGGAGAGAGAAATAAACAGGATTCGAATCTGAGACCACAGAGGGAGCAAACCCCTTAGTCCCAGAGCTTTACCACTTGACCACCACCTAGATGGTTACTGTACGGTGAAATCTTATTTTGACTACTAGGAGACATTGCACGCGCCGTTTAAAAATCACAACATCTATCATTGTGCATGCACTAACAACTTTTTATAATTAAAAATATTATTTTGATGGTAAATTACAACACTATCTAATGCAAACCAACATTTAATCAGGAAAAAAAAAATGAACCAAAAGACTTCAATACCCCCTATCTTAATATATTAAATGTTTTAAATCCAATGGTATATTTATACTTTAACTGCAGGTAAGATATTGAAAATAATTTTATAAATATATTCAAAATTATTGATTTTTTTTACTCTTGATAGTATTTTTGTTATTTTATTATTAATAAAACTACTATATAGATAAAAATACTCTCACACAAATCAATAATAATGAATAGCCCATATGAATATACCAAAACATCTCTTAATCAAATGAAGACAATTTGCTTTTAGCTAAGTTCATAGATGCCACCCATTATTGTAATAAATAGTTAAATAAATCTATGGTCACAGGAAGTCTATGATGCATTTTAGTTTTGTAGCAGCTTTATTCCATGCGTGGACAGATCTTGACGGTCCAATTCATCAAGTTTCATGGAAATAACATCACATTATCTATCCTGATGTCTTTATGCTACCTCTCCACGTCGCGAAAACGACGGCTAAAATGGGGTCGCAGTTCGATGCTAGTTTGCTCCTATCCGTACCACCCCCCTTCTCCTTGTATGAGAGCAGTATTGATTTGAATTCTCATCTTCTTTTTATTCTTCCCCTCCGATTCCCCGTCGTAAGTCAGCTAGCGCGTATTCTCATTTGACCTTGGACCATCTCTCCCTCCCTCCCTGGTAGATAATCTTTCCCTGGTAGATAACTTAAATTGTTTTTTTTAAAAAAAAAAACTGAAAGAGGACTGGTTCTTACCGCTCCACTCCTTGGATTGTACTATTTATTGGAAATGAAATGATGTTTTTAGTTTATTTTATTTTTATAGGTTAATCTGCTTCATTTAAATTCTTTTTTAATTTTATTATTTAACATTAAGTTAGTTAAAAAATAAACTTTATGATTTATTTTATTTGTTTTTTATTAGATTATTCTAGCCTAATGATATGATAATAATGCTTAATAGGTTAGCTCAAGTTGACTTGATTATCTATGCTTCATGATATGAGAATAGTCTTTTTTTTTAATGCTATAAGGTTATTTCAATCTCATGACTTGGGTAATAAATTTGATAAATTGATTTAAGTTATTTTTATATATTTTTAATTTTATTTTTTTAATATTGAGCTAATTGAAAATTAAACCTTGTTATTTATTTTGAATTTTTATATGAATTTATCTCAGTTTTATGACCCGAATCACTAATTTGACAAGTTAACTCGGATAGATTTTTTAAGTTATTTATTAATTGATTTTTTCTTTCATTTCTATACTTCAAGGCTTCAACATTAGATTAATTGTGAATTATTTTTATAATTTATTTTATATAATTTTATCATAATCTCTTAAAATATGTCGTGAATTCTACATGTTAATTCATATTAACCCAGTTGATCTTATTCTTTAATACTTGACTATTTTTTTAAATCAAATTATATTTTTATGAGTTCTTCATATTGTTTTTTAACATATAAAGTTAATTGTTACATTAGATCAACCCCTACATAATTTATTTATTTTTATTATAGAGAAACATTATCAATATCTAAATAATTTTTTATATTCAAGAAAAAATTAACTTCACATGCAGCGTGCAATGGGAGCCATGATCTAGTACAGAGCCTGTTAATATTATGATAATAATTAATTTTAAAAATAAAATTTATTTTTAATATTATTATTTAAAAATATATGAAAAATTAATTTGAAAAAATAAAAAACTTTTACAGAAAACTCTTTCGAACGACAAAGGAGACCATATATTCGTATAATGAGTTGCCTGTTGCGACTTCCACTACAAAACTACCCACTTGCATCCAGAACGTCGTCTCCACAAACTCTCTCTCTGTTTGCGCTATCATCGCCAGATTATATCGTATTTGTTATTAGATCCATCCATATAAATATACCATATCAATTCTTCTCACTTGTCATTTCGTTGTTGGGTAAACGCGTTTCTTTCACCACCAGTCGCGCAGCACCCGTAGTATAGCGCCGGTGCTGCTGTTCGGCAATTAATTGGAGAAAGAAATGGACAAGTTATTGAAGGATTTTGAAGTGGAGTCCAAGAATACATCGGAAGATGCGTTAAGGAAATGGAGACGAGCTGTTACTATTGTCAAAAATCCTCGCCGGCGTTTCCGTATGGTCGCCGATCTGGCTAAGCGAGCCGCAGCCGAACGCAAAATACGCAGCATCCAGGTCTTTCTCTCTCTATCTTTTTTTAATATACTGGTAACAATTTGCCGTTCTTTAGATTTAAGATCTAAAAATCTGTAGATTGTTTGAAAGGACTGAGAAATGCGAGATGCGTGCTTTGTTATTTCTCCTGTTTTTCTAGGTAACCAAAGGGAATATTGGGTGAAACAAAATTCAATTACTTTGAATTCTTTTTCAGTAAGGAATTCCAGCTATTAAAAGCTACAACTTTTTACGTTTTTTTTTTAACTATCCTTTTCCAGAGGGAAAGGAAGTGTAGCTGATTTTAATTTCTCGGGAACCATACAGGGAGCTTAGGGTTTAGTGCTAAGATTTTGTTAATGCAAACAAACCGTTGCTCTTTTAATATTCGTTAATGTACTGCAAGTGGGTCCCACTTGTACAGGCTGGAATTTTTTGGCCAATGAGTTGCTTTGACGTTGACTGTTATGTGTCCTTGACATGACGACGTGTATTGCTTGAGATTTCGAGGTGGATACACGGAGTGCCAGTTTTTCTTTTCATAAATACTTTTTCTGTTTTATCCTTTCGCTTGGTGGTCCCTTCAAAGACATTAATTGTTGACTTTTTTTATTCAAGTAATGGCAAGGCACGAAGTTTCCGCGACCTTTCCTCTGCAGCCTTGTCTCCATAAATGTGATCTAACCCAGAAAGGCACCTATTTTCATATAAAAGTTTTCATGATGACGATGGCTTATTTGAATCGCTTTTTAAAGAAGTAAAAAAATGTGTTTCTCAATCTAATCCTCTCATAGTGTTTGGCCCCCTTGATGTTGTCTTCATTTAAAATTGTTTGCCATTCGTCGCCTCGGATCTGTTGTCTTTTTAATAATTCAATGCTAGTCTTCAACAGTTTTAAACTGATTTTAGCAGTTAAGATTGTTGCGTCCTGAGCTCACTAACTGGATATTACATCTAGTATCTATTATATTATACTGTGATAGAATACTGTGAACGCGGTATAGACACGGCTTGCAAGAATTTTGATAAAATATTATCACCATCCCATATATTGTGATAGAATACTGTGAACGCGGTATAGACACGGCTTGCAGGAATTTTAATAAACTATTATCACCATTGTGTTCTGTTATTAATCTTTATCACTTTATTTAGTATAAATCTAAAAGATCTGGGTTTTTCACCAGGTAGGCGGACACTCTTTATCCTGTCAGACATTACTTTGAATGGACTGTGTGAAATAATATATTTTTTTAATTTGGTCATCAAATTATTATTTTTTTGATGATTTAGCTGTAATTGAAGACCAATGTATTTTGATTTCCCATGAAATTATGGGATTAAAGGAAGAGGGACTGAAATGAAAAAGACGTCAAACAAACATAGGTGATGTGCTATAAATTTCGAAAAAAATGCATTTGGTCCTCGAACTTAATAAATAACGTGAATTATATAATTTTGACACCTCAATATTTTTCAAATTTAATTTTGATATAAAATTTATTTTTATTATTTTTTAGTTCTTATTTAAGAGAGAGAAGTAAGAGGTCGCAAGAGTTCGGTAGTAGTGAGAGAAACATGCGGTTGATACCAATTTAGGCAACCAAAACAGATAAAATTTATGTCAAATGATATTTGATGAAGAGAGTTCATGTTAGGTGTTTTTTTACCTTTAAAGTTCGTGAAAAACAGAATTGTTCTTGAGTAGATTTTTAGTTTCAAGTTGATTTTTGTTTTTGAGATGGTTTTTTGAGGTTATAGATAAGTTTATTATGGTTCTTAAAGTATTTTATAGGTGTTCTATGACAAAAATAGATTGAAAAATAGGTTTTTTGGCCAAAAAAACTAAAGCCCTGATTTTTCAGTCACCATAGTGGCTATAATTTGAGCAAATTAGACGGTGCATTGTCTTTTTTTTCCAAAAAAATTTGAGGCGAACTACATTTCACCCAGCCTAGTTGCAGTAAAAAAAATAGAGGCCTGACTATTTTTTTTTTTAATCTTTTGTATGAATAAATTTTATTTTTGAAAATAAAGTTTTTTTTTTAGATAATATTTCTAATATATGTAGCACTATGATGATTTTTTTGCCCTTTTATTTTAGTCAATTAATTTAAGTTGTGTCTATTTTCATTATTGTTTGCTTGAATAACAAATTATTTTAATAAACAAATTTAGTAAACATAACCAAGCAAATATCTAGTCTTTCGAGATTAAATGTTTTGATCTACATTTATCTTTTATTTTTTAAAGTTTTATTTTTAGATATTATTATTGATTTTTTATTTATTAGTCAGCATATATAATTCTTAATTTATTTAATTATATGTATTTATAAAAAAAAATATTTCAACTTAAATTTTTTAAATTACAGAAACGCTTTGTAAAAACCTATAAATATAATTTTTTATAAAAAATAAAAATATTTGACTCGTGGTGGAGTCGTAGGTCACATAACTGTTTTTAATTTATAGCTTGTAATTAGTTTACATCATCAACGATGAAATAGCTCTTTAAAATTCTGAAGGTAGATCAAATGGTTGTCTGTCGATTGTAAGCACACTCTTCTTTTAGTGAAACCCTTCTGAAAATGGACAGAGAGAGACCCTCATAAAATGGTCATTCTTTTATCTTAACGAAGGCGCGCATAAAATGTCCAGTGACCATCTTGCCTCCAAAATAAAACACCGCATGATCTCCGTTTTATCTGGTCTTTATTTAAAGGAGTTAACCTGTAGCAGTAAAACAAGAAGCATCCTTTTATTCCTAATGTGTAGATAATATTTTATTAAAACGCATCCAAGGGTACAGTCATAAACTAAAATAATAGTAAAACATGTAACGATCTAAAGAGATGTCAGAGTCAATTGTTCCCTTTTTTAAAAAATAAAATAAAATTGGTAGGTTTAAATGAGATTGTTATGCAATCCTAGTTTAATGCATAGCTTCATCCCTTTTCCATTAAATTATACTTACACATACTCTATTGAACCCATCAACAATGTCAATGAAATGTGCTCTTTACTCTTTTTACCCTTTCAGAATCATTGGATAATTAGTCGGATACATGTTTGATTCTAGCTAAGTTTCTAGCATGTAGATACGAATGACATGGCAGGAGTTTTGGCAATTGTAAATAAGTGTCATTGTAGGAATTTGTAACTCCTGCTTAAATCCACTTAATTATTTCTAAACCTTCCCCAGCATTTCTCAATAATCTTGTGTGAAATCTTGCTTACTGGCCAGTTAGTTGAGTGTGTTGATGTGAATTACTAGTTAGTTGAGTGGATTAATTTCAACCATGATCGTTTCATCTAGTTAGCATCTAATGACCACCATTGTAGCTTACAAACATAATATTATCTCCATGAAGACTCGTCAACTTTATGAACTTCTTTATATCACAAATGGTGAGAACATCAACATGTCTTTCATTTGAAGGGAGTTCATTACCCATTTTGAAGATGGATTTTGGGTTCATTTGAAATATTGCATGTATCATAACCATGAAATAAAGCTTGCTGCATTGAGCATTGCTAAGATGGTTTGAGGTAGCACTTAATTTGTGAAGTTCCCTATCTTTTACAGCTGTAAATGGCTGATCATCACTAACTTTTTTTAATCTCTCTCAATCAGGAAAAGATACGAATTGCTCTTTATGTCAAAAGAGCAGCTCTGCAGTTCCTTGATGGTATATTGCTTGGAGCTACGACCTCCATGTAGACTAAATTTGAGTCTTAAATTGGTTACATCAAATATTTACCCTTTTCTCTCTTCGTGTTTGTTTGACAGCTGGAGCTGCAGCTGAAAATGCTTCTGGTCAATCTGAACACAAGATTTCAGATGAGGTTAAAGAAGCAGGTTTTGGAATTGATCCAGATGAACTTGCATCTATTGTTCGTGAGCATGGCATGAAGGGTTTGAAAAAAAATGGTGGAGTTGATGGGATTGCAGAGAAAGTCTCTGTCTCATTCGAAGAAGGTGTTCGCACTAGTGATGTATCTACCAGACAAAAGATTTATGGCTGCAACCGTTACATAGAGAAACCTCCTCGAAGCTTTTTAATGTTTGTGTGGGAAGCAATGCAAGACTTGACATTGATTATCCTTATGATATGTGCTTTGGTTTCTATAGGTGTAGGAATTGCTACTGAAGGGTGGCCGAAGGGCATGTATGATGGATTGGGAATCATACTTAGTGTATTCTTGGTAGTCATGGTTACTGCTGCAAGTGATTACAACCAATCCTTACAATTTAGGGACCTGGATAGGGAAAAGAAAAAGATTTCTATTCAGGTGACAAGAGATGGACGAAAACAAGAGATCTCCATTTATGACTTGCTTGTTGGAGATGTGGTCCAATTATCTATCGGAGACATAGTTCCAGCTGATGGGATTTACATATCAGGATACAGCTTGGTGATTGATGAGTCAAGCTTATCAGGGGAGAGTGAACCAGTGAATGTATATGAAAATAAACCTTTACTTCTTTCAGGAACTAAAGTGCAGGATGGGTCAGGAAAGATGATAGTGACTGCAGTTGGTATGAGGACTGAATGGGGAAAGCTGATGGAAACTCTTAGTGAGGGTGGAGAAGATGAGACCCCACTTCAGGTAAAGTTGAATGGGGTTGCTACTGTTATTGGAAAGATCGGTTTGGCTTTTGCTGTGCTTACATTTTTGGTGTTAACTGTGAGGTTTCTGGTGGAAAAGGCGCTTCATAATGAGTTCACAGATTGGTCTTCAAGTGATGCGATGACACTTCTTAACTACTTTGCTATTGCAGTAACAATAATCGTAGTTGCTGTTCCTGAAGGATTACCATTGGCAGTGACTTTGAGTCTTGCCTTTGCAATGAAGAAACTAATGAATGAGAAGGCACTTGTCAGGCATCTCTCTGCTTGTGAGACAATGGGTTCTGCTACTTGCATTTGCACAGACAAGACAGGGACGTTAACCACAAATTGCATGGTAGTTGATAAGATATGGATATGTGGAAAAACTGAAGTTATTAAAAGCAGACACAGTGAAGGCATTTTAGAGATGGGAATATCTGAAGGTGTATTAAGCCTCCTGTTTCAGGTTATATTTCAAAATACTGCTTGTGAAACAAGTAAAGATGAAAATGGACAGAACAAGATTTTAGGAACACCGACAGAGAAAGCTCTGTTTGAATTTGGCTTGCTTTTGGGCGGTGACTTTGATGCACAACGCAAAGATTTTCAGATAATGAAGGTTGAGCCTTTCAATTCTGTGAGGAAAAAGATGTCCGTGCTAGTGGCACTTCCTAGTGGGGAGCTACGAGCTTTCTGCAAAGGTGCATCGGAAATCGTATTAAAAATGTGTGACAAGTTCCTTGATGACAGCGGGAAATCAGTTCCTCTTTCTGAAGAACAGATATTGAGCATATCAGATGTTATAAATGGCTTTGCCTCTGAAGCTCTGAGAACTCTATGCTTGGCTTTTAAAGATCTAGATGACCCTGCTTATGAAGGCGGCAGCATCCCTGATTTTGGCTACACGTTGGTAACAGTTGTTGGAATCAAGGATCCAGTGCGTCCTGGTGTCAAGGATGCTGTTCAGACTTGTCTTGCAGCAGGCATAACTGTTCGTATGGTAACCGGTGATAATATAAATACAGCCAAAGCTATAGCCAAGGAATGCGGAATACTTACTGAGGGTGGTGTGGCCATAGAAGGACCTGATTTTCGTATCATGAATCCTCAGCAGATGAGGGAAAACATTCCCAAAATTCAGGTTTTGGAATTGACTGCGTTGTAAAATTTAACACCTTTGGCACATCCATTCTACAATGCATAACTGTGTTCGTTGCTTTTCTGGGAAACAGGTAATGGCTCGGTCTTTGCCTTTGGATAAGCACAAATTGGTAACTAATTTGAAGAATATGTTTAAAGAGGTGGTAGCGGTAACTGGTGATGGGACCAATGATGCTCCCGCATTGCATGAGGCTGACATTGGACTTTCTATGGGCATAGCAGGAACAGAGGTCTGTCTTCCTGTAATTTTATTTGTCATATAACTGATTCTGACGAGTTTAGAAATGTATTCTTCTTCTTTTGCTATTTTCACTTCCTATTAGTTATTTTCATTCATGCCATAATTATTATTGTCCGCTTCTGCTTCCCCCTTTCTGGTTTTGTTTTTTAATCCAATCACACTTTTCTTATTCACACAATATTTTCCTTCTGTTTGCGTATTTGCTTACAAGCAATAACAATGCTTGCTCATAAGCCTCCACATCAATTACTTACTCACAGGCTTCCACATCAGTTAGTGAAAGTTCTGGTGTCTTTACCATTATTCTTTGCTTATATAATAAACTTCAATGTTGCCTTTTTCAATTGTGTTTTGCAGCACATTGTATATCTGACATGTATCATCCTATTTTTTCTTGAAACACGAGTCTTAGATTTTAAACCCAAGAAAAAATATCACATAGTTTTCATATGGAATGGAACAGTATAAAGATGAGATTTTTTTATTTTCATTTTTCCTTCCTATTATAGCTTGGTGTTTGCTGTCCTTATTCTGTCATAGAAAAAGAAACATGATTAGCTTCTGGGAGGACTGATTTGTGAAATAAATTTCAATTCAAAACTTCTACTTGTTTTGGGACGTTTGTTGAAAACCATAATTGAGGTTCATCCCTCAATCTGCCTTCACCAGAAGATCTCATTTAACCAACTAAACACTCAGCTCTTTCATCTAACCTGTCTTCTTTTATGTTTTCGTTACCCCATAGTTTCATGGAGCTGTGTTGGAGGTTAAGTTCTTCTCTACCTCTGGCAAAACTGAAAATGGTGTAAAAGCAAATTTGTTGATTCTAGTCTAGGTTACTAGTTCCAATCACCTTTAATTAGTCTGAAACAGTGTAAACATAATTGTTTTTCTTTAAGCGTATCTGTTTTCCTTGTAACCATGCAGCTTAAAGAGTACTTTACCAGCCTCATTTTCAAACTTAAGTAAAGTTGTCTCAAGTGTCTACCTTTTTCTTCCTTTTCTTCTTTACTCTTCAAGAAATTTAGTTCCTTGACATTGAACTCTTCTCTTTTGTAATCTGAACGGATTGAAGCCATTATTGCTTCTAGTTAGCAATCTTGACATCATTTTTTTAAGAGAAAAGATTTGTCTGCTTTAATTTTGACATCTGCAGTTGAAACATGATAAGAGATGTTTGTCAAGATGTTTGTCAGATGTTTTCAAACAATTAGACTTTCATTTCTCATTCATTCCCTGAAACTGGAATTGCACCGATGCCATTTGATATTCTGCTAAACACAGTCGCTTCATGTTTTCATGACGTGCAGGTTGCAAAAGAAAGTGCTGATGTCATCATAATGGATGACAATTTTAGGACCATTGTAAATGTTGCTAAATGGGGTCGTGCGGTCTACATAAACATTCAAAAGTTTGTGCAATTCCAGCTAACAGTTAACGTTGTCGCTCTCGTAATTAATTTTGCCTCTGCATGCATCACAGGTGCGGTGGTTGGTGACTTTAAAGCCTTTTCATCTTTGAAACATCATTATGACTGCTAAATATTACGTTGTTTTCCTCTTTTTCTTCAATTTTCAGGATCTGCTCCCCTGACTGCTGTGCAGTTGCTTTGGGTTAACATGATTATGGACACACTTGGGGCATTGGCGCTTGCTACAGAACCTCCAAATGATGGGCTGATGAAAAGGGCACCTATAGGGAGGGGTGCAAGCTTCATTACAAAGACCATGTGGAGGAATATATTTGGTCAGAGTATCTATCAGCTGGTCATCCTTGCAGTTCTCCAATTTGATGGGAAGCGTCTTTTAGGAATAGGTGGCACAGATGCTACCACTATGCTCAATACTGTGATATTCAACACTTTCGTGTTTTGCCAGGTATGTAGTTACTGGATTCAGCCTTCTAGTTTCGTTGTGCATTCTTCTTTCTCCATATTGGAATTACTTTCATTTTATACCTGCTCAATTTTTTTTCAACATATTTATTATTTGACTGTAAAATGATCAATAAACCACTGTAAACTAGCTGCTTATTTTAAGAGTGAACCAAACTCTCTTTTTTTTTCTTTTCCAGGGGTTAGAGAGCGAAACCATGTTATGCTGAGTATATTTACATTTCTGTTCCTGGAAGCCAATGTTTCTATTTCCTAAGCAGTCAGTCTGTCAATGATTTCATATTACAGTAGCCCCTGATATTTCTTATATTTAATTTTCTTTGAAGGCATTCATGCATTTATCTCCAAGTCCATTATGTTAGGAAAAAAAAAAAAAATCCTAGTGCATAGGATCTTGGTTGGACCAAACTTGTGTGATATATGAGGAATCCTTAAATTTATTGTCGAACTCAATATTGATTCACTTTTGTTTCACTCTCAGGTGTTTAATGAAATAAACAGTCGTGATATAGAGAAGATAAACGTCTTTCGGGGCATGTTCAGCAGCTGCATATTCATAGGTGTTATGGTTATAACAATCGTATTCCAAGTAATCATAGTCGAGTTCCTGGGAACTCTTGCAAGCACAGTGCCCTTGAGCTGGCAAATGTGGCTATTCTGCGTTCTAGTTGGAGCTGTTAGCATGCCCGTTGCCGTTGTCCTAAAGTGCATTCCTGTTGAAAGAGGGAATCCTAAGCAGCATGATGGTTATGATGCTCTCCCCGCTGGTCCAGACCAAGCTTAAAAAGGAACCCTCCCTGTTCTTCTTCCTTCCGTTTTTTTGTTTTTACTCAAAAAATCCATGACTACTTAACAAACATGCAGGACAGTGACAGGTCTTTTGAATTGTTTTCCTCCTTTTGGGTAATTGACGGAATGAAACCCCCTTACTGCAAATACAGTCGGTCTTTTGAACATATCTTTTTCCTTCAATATAATTTGGCTTGGAAATTATTGAACATCGTTGCTTGAGTTTATAATCCCTAGGGAAATGTCACTTGGAAGAACAGAAGGTTGAGGTCCCATGCATCACAGATCCAACCTGGAATGCCTACCTGCCTTCCAAATCTTCCTCCTCTTCCATAAACTAGGTTGGGTGAATACAATTGCTGACACAAAAAGAAGCGAAAGATAACAGGTTTGTTGTATTGTATCCTTTGTTACAAACTTATAAGGGCATGATTATTCAACAATAAGGCATAGAAATCGTAAATAAAAGTAATGAATACAAGGATTTGTTATAAATAAAAACTCTAAAGAACAAGATCAAGATCCAAAATATCTATTTTTTATTTTTTTCATGTTTCTACTTGCCAAAAGATATTCGATTCCACATAGAAAAACTAAAAAACTTGAATAAAAAAATAAAAATAGAAAAGATATTCTCTTCAAATAAAAAATAATAATAATAATGTATAAAAAACAATAAAATTAACTAAGAAATATATATTTATTTTTCAGAAAAAAAACTCTTTCATCAATTTTCTTACCCAAACAAATGAGGACACAATCAAATATAATGGTGTTAATGCTTTGTAAGCATCATAAATACACACAATAATGCATATCTCTCTATGAATGAAAAAATTTTAATTGCCCTTACAGCTTCACTAATCTCTACGTGAAGACAGAATAATAATCCGAAACCGTGGCAGATAATTCATCTAAATCTTCTCTTTGCTTCTCCATAAGCAACCACCCCGAGAACGGTCATTGAATATCCGGCGATGCCCACAAATGTTACAGGATTCCTGAAGATAAAAATTGAGATAACAACAGCCACAGCACCCTTTGCATTGCCTAACACCTGATTGCAGCATTCCAAAGGAAAAGGCAAAAGGTTCAGAAGAAATGCAAACTGACCAAATTACAAATAACTCTGATTTCTTTTCTCTGGTTGATTTCTACAAACTTGACTACCAAAAATTGGTTTCCTAACATGAGCAAATGTTCTAAAATTATAACCAAGACAAGGGTCATTCTGTTTCAGCTAAAGAAGGCAATAAGGATTTTGGTAGTACTACGAGAGAGTATGCCGAAGCCTGGGCAAAAAGACCAAATGAAACTGTAGGAAGATGATTTTAACATGGAGAGACACGGCCATTTCAATTTCTCTGGTGTATGAAATCATATAGCAATGTCAACAAATCTATGAAACAAATATGTTGATAAGAATTTGACAAGTTTGCGTAATTCAAAATATTGCAGATTACAAGTAGAGCAGTGGTTGGCAGAGACTACACATCAGTATCATTGCCAAATAAAATTCCCAATAAATTATTCCAGCAATGGGCAATATACCATGAAATCCATGCCAATCATTAACAAAAAAGAACATGCGAAAATGCCAAACAATTCCAAACCTGGAGTGTCAGCGGACTTGTATGTTTGGTAACCAAGAAGTTTGTCAAGTTAGCTGAGTAGGCCATTGTTGAATTAAGGAGAAGTAGCAGCCACATATACTTGTGTTTCCTTCCAAGTTCTAAAGTGACATCCAAGACATTCGGCTCCATTATAAGTGCTGCAGGTAATAATACCAAAACAGCAATTGGGGACATGTACAATAGCAAATTCATTGAGTTCAACTTTTCTCTGCAAGAAAAAAGAGTTGCACAAGTCAGGTTGCCATATGTACGCGTGACTTAGCAACATTGACCCAAGTTGGAAAATAGAAGAACAGGTGCTTCAAGATCAACCAACAACCAAACAATCAAAATATTTTGATAAATACTTCTCTTTCTAATCTATCTCCCCTGGACCAAATGATGAAGATTAAGAACAACATAGAGATATTAAAAATAAACTGATGATACTATAAGAGAACAGCTTACCGTTTTGTTTTCATCCACCTTGAATTAAAAAGAAAAAAGAAAATAAAATAAAAGGCATTCCTTGAATATGACCAGACAAATGAAGCATTACCCTTCAGAAGAAAGCAGGATGCCCTGAAGAACAGACTTGAATGCCCTTGCAGCAGTCGCACTTATGCACATAATGAAGCCAAACAAGTGAAAACCTGGCTCACCCTGTCATCAACAGAAGATTTTAAAGCTTAGAACTTCACTGGAATTTGGAACTAACAGAAGAAATTAACGTCACACTCAATCTAGCAAATAGAGATAACTTAAGAAATAAAGCCAAGAAAGGCAAAGAATGCGACGTCATAAACAAGAAATTGAATCCTTGACGAACCACAGCAAGTAGGTGACCATTATAGTATTTTATACGGTAATAAGAAGGTTAGCTAGATGCATAAAACCATCTTCAGCTGAATCTCCTATTGCTTCAGCAGAAACTGGGTTGCTCTCACAGAGATTCACGTGAAAACCACCAATCAATGTAACCGTTGTACGCTTCAGATTTGTGCCAACGAAAATCAGTGTTCTTGCTGTTACAAACTTACATAGTCCAGGAAGTAATTGCACTCTAAGAAATGCACTTTGGCTTTATGACCCACCATTTTCTAATCCAAGAAAAAAGGGAAGGAACAAGATCTGCTTATCACATGTGACATCTGAGACAGAACATATACTCAGCACAAAAACAAGCATAGATTATCACACACGAACACGAATAGACAAGATCCTAGATCTGCATGATCATTATCAATTGCCATTGCTTACAAGACAAAAATCAATCTCAAGACTCAAAATAAAAAGAAAAGGAAAAAAGTTTCAGATCAACCTTGAAACCAAAAAACAGTCCATAATTCTAAAACCAATTGAAGATCCAAAGAATAGAACTTACTCCACTGGCAATAATTACACCAACAACAACAGGCACAAGAGCGCCATAAGTAACCCAGGCTTCCCTCTTGAAAGTCATCAAGTAAGCAAAAACAGCAGTAAAAAAAGGTGTAGTGGCCCCAACAGCCTGGTTAAACGACACGGGCAAGTACCTCAAAGAAATATTGCCACCAACAACAGACCCACAAAACACAACACTCAAAGCTGCAATCTTTAACAACTGGGGTTTAGATTTAACAACTTGCAAAGGCACAATCTTGAAGAAAACAATAGACAAGTAACTAAGTATAGCGCAAGCTGACATGTGGCACATTGTGAGAAAGATTGGAAATCTAAAGCCATAGTTTGATAATAAGAGCTTGTTTAGAAGCAAAACACCAATGTTTGATGAGTACCAGAGGATTATAAGACTAGCTATGAAAAGGGCTTGTTTCTTAGATGATGACATTGTTGGGTTTTGCTTAGTTTTGTAAAGGCTGATCTGTGTATCTCATTTGAGCTTCATCAATGGCAGTTTTGGGTGTTTTGTCTTCTGTTTTCAGTGTGTTTCTGTCTTTTTGATTCGGTGAGGTGGGTTTTGTCCTTTTGTATTGTGAGATGGGATACGTGGGATAGTGAGAGTGTGTGCGTGGTGTGGAATTTTTCAGAACGGAAGGTGCAAATGAGTTAATTGAGAATTGAGTTTTATAATTTATTTTTAATTTTTTATAGGGTAACTTGGGTCTTATAACCCGAGTCATGCTTTTATTGGGTTAAACTGAATTTATTCAAGTTTTTTTTAATCTTTTTCATTGATTATTTTAATATTATTTTTTAATATTGAGTTTATTGAGAATTGAACTTAATAATTTATTTTAATTTCCTTTTCAATAAATTATAATAGTCTCATGATATTGATTATAGATTTAATAAATTAATTTTGATCAATCTGATTAATTAAATGTGTTGTTGTCTTCATATTAAAAAAATAATGTTATCTTAAATTTTTTTAGTTAAATTATTATTTTATTAATTATTTTTAAATATATCAAGTTAATTAAGTGATATTAAATTAATATTTACATGATTTAATATTCTTTTATCAGTAAACATATATCCGTGTCAAAAAAATATTTATGTTTAAACAAATTTTGATGTGACCCGTAACATAAAATGTGACAATAATTTAGCAACTTACTTAAGGAATTTATTAAAGAGAGTCGCATCTAATAAAATAATTAAATAATAAGTAACAATATTAGAAGTTTTGAAATTGTTTTCAAGATAATTAGCTAATGACTATTTTATGCAGGCCGAAAAGAAGAAGAAAAGACGCTCGTTTATAAAGCTTTAGACATGCGAGAATATTGGCGCTAACTAGTCATGAGTTGGATTATTTTTTTTAAAGTAAAATTATTTAGGTGTTGTTAATATTTTTTTATTGAAATTTTTTAAAAAATTTAGATAATATATAAAAATATAATTTGATTAAAAATAAATATTCAAGATGTAATTTTTTTATAAATATTAAGATAGCAATATATTTAATGGATTCGAGTTAAACCGACAATTTACATATTAGTCATGAGATAATGATAATATCAAAAAAAAATTAAAATAAATTATGAAACTCAATTTTTAATAAATTTAATATTGAATAATAAAATTAAAAAGAAAAATAATTTATAAAAATAACATAAAAATAACCTATGTTAATTTGAGTTAAGTTGTCAAATCTGCGACTTGAGTAATGAGATTATAATATTTCAATATAAAAAAATTAAAACAAACTATAATGTTTAATTTTTAATTAACCTAATATTGAAAAAAAATTCAATTAAAAAAATAATTCGAATCAATCAATTAGACCCATGATTCTAGTAATAAAACGAGGATAATCTCATAGAACACTAACCAAAACAAACAAAAACACTTAGTCCCCATTCAACCTAATATTAAAAGATATAATAAAAAAAATTAATTTAAAAAAATTAATTTAAAAAAATAACTCAAACCAACACAAATTAAGAAGTTTGGTTCTTAAACTCGTTCTTAAATGATGAATTTGAAGAGGAAAAATCAAATAGGAAAAAAAAAAAGAAAACTCATGTCATGAGATTGAGATAACTTTAATAAAAATAAATTGAAAAAAAATATAAATCTTATTTTTTAATAAAATTAATATTTAAAAGTAAAATTTAAATTTAAAAAAATAACTAAAGGAATAAGAATAAATTATTATTTTAATAAATTGCATCTTACGAGCATAAATACAATAACACCCCTTACTCTTTTAGTTTTCAATTAATAAAAAGTGTTTAAATTATTTATTCCATGATAAATATACTTTCAAACTAATATACAAATCAACTGAGATTAAGTCCTCTTTAATATTCGATTAGATGGTCTAATTTACAGTTTTGATATTGTATTCTTTAGCTTTTATTTTAAGCGAAGATCATTATTCTAAGGTGGGGTTTGTACATTACTTATGCTCGTGGGCTTTCTCTAAAAATATAAAATATAAAATATAACGATTAGTATAGTGATTATAGTCTTGAATCACGAGTCCATAAGAAATGTTTTCTTTTTCTTTAATACCACTTGATGTAAAATTAATTTAACTACCATAATAAGATACAATACTACATAATAATTAATATTATATTGAATCAATTAATATAGTAAATTATTAAAATTGATAAATAGCAAAAGAAACGATGCGCTGTAAACCACTAATAAAACAAACATATATTATATAGGTCTTGGCTCTTTTTGAATAAAAATAGTAATTAGCCTTAAAATTTGATCTTTCAGTGACATAATTTACCAAAACATCATGACATTCTTTATTAGATCATGTGACTTCACTATACAATAATTTTAATTATTACAAACCCTTTTTATCCTTAAATATTATGTAATCACAATTTTATTTCAAACGGGCTTTGAAATCACATTCACGCATTTTTTATATAATATTTAAAAATGTTTAACTTATATAATATTTATTATAGTATTATTTAAACGGACTTCAATATATTTAAAAGGATGTTAATTTCCTCAAATGTTATATTCAATGCTTTGTTTTTTTTTTTTTTGCTTTGCCTATATATATATATTTTAAATTATATGCAAATTGCTTATCCAAGAACTTAGCCCAGAATTAATGAGAATAAATCATACTATATGCATCAAGCAAATGAAAAAAAAGAAAAAAGAAATGGAAACATGACTACATGATTTCTCACTAGCCAAAAAAATAAAAATAAATTCTTTCTCCCTCACAGTACCTCTCTCTTTTCTTTCTCTCATCGTCATTCCTACATCAAGCACATGAACAAGAAAATGCTTTAATTAGCTCTAATAAAGCATCACTTGAATTATGTGCCTCCTCCTGCTTCAATGACCTCTAAGATGTGCCTCACATCCCTCTCTTCTCTCTCGCCTTTGCTTAGAAATCCAAAACTCATACGAACTGGAGACCTTGCTTTGCAGTTCGATCGCTCATGCACCTTCTGCATGCCTGTGTGTTCATGGGTTGGTGTTAGAAGCAAACGTGTCACAGACAGTGATAGAGTTCCAGACATCAGTGGTTAATGAAGCAAAAGAGAGTTGCAAACAAAGCTGTCTGGCCACAGACAAGATAGTGCAGGAGTAGTTCTAGACGAGAGAGTGGAAATCAATTTGTTAGGTTAACAAGAACCCATGAACATCTATTTGAGATACAAGTAGTTTATACCAACTTATTACATAATGTAGAAAATCATTGAAATTAATATTTCAACATATATTGAAAGGAACAGGAACGATGTTCCTTAAACCACAAAGACAGGAAGGCAAATATTAATTATATATATAGTTCTTCGCTTCTTTTCAAATAATAACCATTGTTAGCCTTGAAATTTAGCCCTTCAACAACATATATATTTCAACCAAGTATTATGATATTTTTTACTAGATCCCGTGACTTCAAAATAAATATCGTAGTCTAGGCTTGAAAGAAGACAAACAGCCCCAACAGTCGCTGAGTCACGAGTGAGGTTAGCAAGTTGTTCCCTTTATATTTCTACTGGGTCCTCTATGTGCGGTATGTCTGTCACCCTCGCGGTACCTTACCTGTTCACTGGACTTGCAGGATGTTCAGTGAACCGTGGAATTAGTCGTGGTGCGTGCAAGCTGACCCGGACATCCACATTAATAAAAAAATAAAAATAAATATCGTAATCCAAGGCTCTTTTCATATTATAAACTCAACTAATACCTTTTTTAATTAATGTCAGGTACGAACAATAGTTTGAATGAAAACAAGGATAATAATTAAGAGTGTGTGTATATATATTATTATTATAGTATTATCTGAACTGTCTTTAAATATTTAAAAGGATGCTTTTAATTTCCTGGCAAAAGATAACTATTTTTTTTTTCTAACTATGAATTATAAAAACTATTATAATGACTATAATTGTGTTTCTAGCACAAAGGTATTTTGAATTATTTTATTATATTTAATTAAAAAAACAACAATTTTATAATAAAAAATCAAATGGAGGATCAAATTAAAAAAAAAATTCTGATTTTTATTAGTCGAGAGTATATAATAATATGATAGCGGTTGCTTTTTAAAATATTTTTTACTTGAAAATATACTAAAATAATATATTTTTTAAAAAATTATTTTGATATTAGCATATCAAAATAATCTAAAAATATTAAAAAATATTAATTTAAAATAAATAATAAATAAATAATTTTTTAAAAAATACTCTTAAATACAAAAATAAACCATCTGTAACATGCAAATCACAAGGTACATTGCTAAAACATGCATCATGTCGACTCGTATCAATCAATAACATGTCTAGACTCGGAGCATTGGCAGTAACATGCATGCTATTTCGACCATGTAGCGTGCAAATACTAATTTGATTATTGGCTAGTACAATTCATTATCAAGCCTTTAAACAACTTAATTTAATATATTTTGTGATTTATATTTTATTATTTTTAATGTTGGTTTGAAAGTATGGTTGTGGTTATTTTTTAAAGTGTTTTTCATGGTAAAATGCATTAAAATAATTTTGTTTTATTTTTAAAAAATTATTTTTGAAATCAGCGTATTAAAACGATCCAAACATACAAAAAAATAATTTTTAATAAAAAATTTAAACTTTTTAAAAATATGATTTACTCTACATTTCGATCATTTCTTTAACTATTAAATTACATATTTTTCCTATAAAATTATTATAGTTAGATGGCCCAATTAATTTTGATCTTGTTGTTTTCTTTACCTTTTATTTAAAGCAAATGTTATTTCTAATGGGGGGTTTGTACGTTCTTGGGCTCCCTCTAAGAAATTATGAAATAAAAGAAAAGGAAAAATTGATATTTAATTATTTATCTTAAACAACTTTCATATAGGTGTGGTAATATACCAGTCGGTTAATTTTATCCAGTTTTGAAAGAATACTATAATCCCTAATTTACTTTCCTTTCCTTTTGTTTTACAATATTTTCGCACCAAATTCTGGAAAAAAGAAAGAAAGAAATATTATTCTAACCACGTAATACTGTATTGAAACATCTGATATATATTAATTTATTGATATCAGTAAATAGGAAAAAGAACTAATTAAAAGCCCTAGATCATGAACTACAGAGTAGGTCTTCTCTCATTTTTCAAATAATAATCGTCAGTAGCCTTAAACTTTTTGTTGTTTAGCAATATAATTTACCAAAAGCATCATGAAATACTTTGTTGAATCTAGCGGCTTCTAAATAAGCATTAAAGTCAAGTGCATGTTCTTTTTTTTTTCTTTTTTTTTTAATGGATCGTTAGCTGCTGCTTCTTCTTCTTTTTTCTTTTTTTAATTTTATTTTACGTTTTAGAATAAAATGTTCTTCACATAAAATTATTAAAATAGTATTTAAAAATGTCATGGTTTTCAAACAAAATAAGAGATTTTTTTTATATATAGTAATATCAATAATTATTTTTTGATAATATAAAATTTTATTATAAAATAAATAAATGAATAAAATAATATAATTTTGCCTAAAAATACATTTTTTATAAGAATTTAAATCATCAAGTTTTTTAGAATATCTTCGGAGACACTTACTGGTCACTAATCTATTCTTGTATAATTTTATATTTCTTTATTACTAACATTATTTTTTATAGTCACCATCGATAAATTAAAACTTCATGATCCCCCCCCCTCCCCCATGTAAAAGGTTAGAGGAAAGTACTTTTAAGTTTAATAGCAACTGATATAAAATTAATTTACCCATCACAACACATATTGAAATAATTAATTAATTATAGGGGTAGTAGTTTAATTAGTCAAATTTACTTTTTAAAATACTAGTTCGAGTTTTATATATTTTAGAATTATTAAAATTTTATATAATTATTAATTTTAAAATTTATAAAATTTATAAAATTAATTAAGATATATATAAATCGGCTGAAACACCACCATTCATTAAAAAATAATTAATTACTGTAGTAAGTTATTAAAATCAATAAATAGCAGTCAAACAGATATTGTATAGGTCATCGCTACTTTTCAAATAAAGATCATATTTAAACTTAAATCCTGGTCTTCAGCAGCATATTATATTTGACCTAAGTATTATGATATTCTTTACCAGATTTATTGATTTAAAGACATACTTCAAGAAAAAAAGAAAAGAGAAAGTGATTTAGTAGAGTATCAAGAAAAAAAGAAAAGAGAAAGTGATTTGGTAGAGTAAAAAAAAAGGAAGAAAAGAGAAAGAAATAAAGAAATAATAAGTTAATAAGTACATATTAAAGCTTTATTTTTTACACATTAAGTATTTTTTTGTAAAATTTTAATGAAATAATTCTAATTATACCTTAAAAAAATATAAAAAATCTGTTTGTTTACGTGGCTGTTTCTACATTTAAAGCAACTATAATAAAATAAATATTTAATTATATTAAAAATATAATTTATTTTTAGTGAAATCTGGTACAATTCACATTTAAAACATAGATTAATAAAAGACTCGGTAAAGCTTTATTTTTTATATACCCAACATTGTTTGTGAAATCTTGATGAAATAATTCTAATCACATCTTGAAAAGTATAAAATGAGGGTATAATTAATTATAAATTAAGTCTCAAACAAAAATTCTAATAAATTTTAATTATATTTGGTGATGTTTAAGGTGTAATTAGAATTACATGGTCAAAATTTCTATAATGATACTAAATATATAAAAATAGAGCTCTAATACGTTTTTAGTAACACATTCTTGTTTGATCATTGGGTTTTAAATTTTATTTATGAATTATTAAATTTTAATAAAATTTTAAATTGATGTATATTAATCAAATCAAGATATAATTTTAAAATAATAGCAGTTATTGAACCGCAATTATATTTTATGCTATTTTCCAAATATTTGTATACCTTGCGTTACTTTCCAAAAACAATCATCTCACTGTGATAGAATTCTAAAACACCCTATCTCAATACAATCAGCTACTGTGGGGTCCATCAAAGTGGCGGTTACAAGGTAATAAAAACTCCGTTTCATTTGTCGTGGGCCCTATGTGATCAGTTAACGATAACTCCCAACCATCCGTTTCATCATTTTGGAAATCTCGAGAAATGGACGGCCAGAGAAGTCTGCCAGTTGGAGTGGAGTCCGAATGGAAAAGGACGTCAGCTCGTTCTAGGCCCCACCATTATGGACAATATTGCATTTTCATCCCTGGTTTATGATGTATTCATCAAATTGATCCTCATACTATAAGAATATGAATTGAATTTCAATTATAGCAATGCAAATCGTTTTGACCTAGGTCAGTCCACTTATTGGTCTTTTCTATTTTATTTTACAACTAAATATTATTTTTTGACCAAAATTCATATATATATATATATATTAAAATCACAAAAATAAATTACATTAACACATCAAATAATGGTCGGATTTGATTTTTCTTATGCAATAAATTTTATATTTCTAAAGGTATGTTTGTTTTGATTGTAAAAACTTCTATAATGAAATATCTCATAAATAAAAAAATATTTTTTAATCATTGATAAGAGGATGGTTAAAATAATTAAATGATAATATAAGATAGATTTTTAAACCAATTTTTTTATATAAAATAATATTTAAAAAATTAGACAGAAGGATGCATGTTGTAACAAAATCAAAGTTACTGGACTTTAGTGGTCCCTACGGGTAAGAAAATCAACAGGCAAGTACTCATATTTCCCATTCTATCCTTCAAAGATATTATATTTGCCATTTTCACCTTTTTGTCTCTCTTTAATCTTCTCTCTTCGTTCCCTTTCAGGAGCACGCTTTCCTTTTGCACTCTTTCTTACTCACTGATCACTCACTCATCTCGAGATCTTGAAGACCCGAAAGCCTAAAGGAATATTAATAATCTGTCAGTGATGATCATTCTCGATTAACTCGTTTAACAGCAACATTTACATTCTACAGGGTTTTTTTTTTTTATTTCATTTCCCCTGTCATTTTATTTCTCCTGTTTGGTTTGCGAGAAAATAAAAAAGACATGCACTCTCCACTTTCTCTCGTTTTCTTGCATATTTTCCAAATGGGTTTTTATTTAAAAGTGCAATGCTGGAGTTTTTTTGTTAACTCATTTCGTGTTTTTTTTTTATTAATTATTTTTAGTTTTGATTGTATTTTTGGTCATTTATTAGAGTTCAGAGCATTTAAGAAGTGTCTTAGTGGATCATTAAATTTATAAGAGACCCTAGTTTGTGCAGTTAAGTATTGTTGGCGTCTAGTATAAGCTGTTTTCAAGTTTTCTTTTTCCTTCTTGAACTTTCTCTGGTTTATGATTTTGGTTAGTGTTTGCTAATATTTTTTTTCTTTAACTTTTTGGGCTTTAATTTTGTGCTATAGCAAGATTATTTGTTGTTAAATGATTGGAGTGTGGATTTTGCTTAATTTTCTGGTTATCTTTTTGTTAATCTTTCCTTTCTGGGTCCCGGATTGTTAATTACTTTATGATGCAGCTGATTTTTTTTTGTTAATTAGTATATAGTCAATTTAGAATCTTGAGTTAATATATAAATGGGTTTTCTTTGAAAAATGCACTTGCTACTTTCTCGGTGAATTTTTTAAATAGTGATGATTTATTTATGTGAATTTCAGGGTAACCCCACGTTGAAACTTAATGGATTGGGATCTTTGGGGTCCACCAAATGATATAGGTAACATAGTTTTGTTTCCATCTTGGATTCTAATGTTGTTGTACAAGCAATGTTCCATCTTGGATTCTAATGTTGATTTTTTTTTTAATGGTTTTCCTCTTCAGTGGCAGAAGAAAGCGGTTTTGATAATCCCCAGCGTGACTTTTACTTTGGTAATGGGTTTTGTACATGCGCACTTTTTCCCTAAATGCTAACTCGTCTCGACATTTTGATTGGTTGTATGTAGATATATGTGCATGCAATGCTTCTTAGTTGATTTGTTTAAAAATTTTGTAGATGTGATAGAAGAAGAAGCTTTGAATGAGAAATTCCGTGTGCGGCTGCTGAGGATTTTGATAAAGAAGGCAAATACAGAGATTCTTGAACTGGAACAAGATTTATTATCCTTGCAGACTGAGCTAGCTTGGGTTGAAAATGAAGATTGGCCTGATGCATGTTGTAATGCTTTGAGAGAAAAGATTGATTTCCTTGATATCTCAATAAAATATTTGAGGAATAAAGACAAGAATGATATTGAGTTTCGTTTACTAATGTATACACAACCTGTTGAAACATTGGATGAAATTTTGAAGGCCCTCTTCAGAAATTACATCTGCAAAAGAGATAAGCAGGTCTGACTCTTGAAAATTTCTCAGCAATTATTTTGCCAATTTCCTCTTGAACTTGCAAATCATGATATAGGGGAATGCTTTACAACCTCGAATTAGCCTAAACACACAAATTCATATGTTTCCTATGTATCGTATATGAATGTCCCATGAGTTTATTCTTCAGAACACAGCAATTTCTACTTCAAATTACCATCATTTGATAAGGTAACATGTCCGTGCTGTATTAACATGCTTGAGCTAATTTTGGAGACTTTCACTGGTTTTGGTTTCTTGCGTGGATGGATTGTTGGTTCTTCATTGCCTGGACTTCTCAAGTTTAAATGTCAAGCAATAATTTTTTTCCATCCTCTGGTCACTTGGGAAGTAGGATATTTTAGTACTTCGTCAAATCAGATTCCTTAGTATGAAGTCTGCTTGTGTGCATCAATTACGAGAGGTTCATGTCTGTGATTTTTATAAACTCAACCTCGAATGGTTGTATATGATTGCTTGTATTCTTCTATGTTCAAATGAACAGCTTAAGGATGCCATTGTCTCGGGTTCAAGTTCAGATGCTCCACTACACACAACCAATGGTTGGGACAAGGAGAAAAGGTTGAGCAACTGCAATTTGGAAACAATTACAAGTGAGAAAACCAAGGATTGTAGTTCTACTCCAACAGAACATGGTGCAGTTTTAAGTCCATCTTTGAATCTTCAAGAGAAGAAAACTGTCAATTCAAAGGTCATTAAGGTCCAGAAGCTCTAAACCCACGTGCTTTAATTATGTACATGATTGTTCTGCAAATTCAGAGGGAAAGATGTGAAAACTCATGATTTTTGGTTCAAATCAAGGTCTTTTGTTCAAGGAAAGGGGGTGTAAAATGTTTTCCATGATGCACTGCAACCATTGAGTTGTCTTCAACTCCAATTAGTTGCTGTAACTTGTCTGCTCATGCATATGCTTTGTTATAACTGTTTTCATCTTGTAGCATCCCTCTCTGTTACGGTAATTATGCTTCTAGACAGTTTAAAATTGTCTTGCTCCTGAACTTCAACCCCTCCTCTCTCTCTCTCACACACACTTTCCCTTGTGGCCACATGTACCAATGCATGTTTCTACAAATCCTAACATGAGTATTTGTTGTTGCTGCATCTTGGAAAATATTTTGTTCTGTAGTAACTAGAGTTTGAAAGAAAATAAAACTGCACAGTTCAGTCAACCATAACACCATTCCTTTCCAATATCAAACAATTCATTAGTAATGAACTGCTGTTTCCTTTTTCTCCACTTACTGAACAGATAATTTGCATGGATGCATCATTTTTCTTCTAACAAGGACCTGATTCGTTGTCTCTTCCTGTTTTCTGTTTTTAACAATGAACAGCCTACGAGTGCTGATATCAAGGACTTCTCTCCACAGTCTTCAGAAGTGGCACCTGATTTCTCTGATGAGAAGAAATCACTGAGCTTTTGTGGTCCAAAAAATACTGGGAAAAGGGATGCCAGAGAGCATGCGTTTGCTCCAAAAGATGAAAAACTGATCCAAAGTTCATCTTCAAAATCTGCATACAAGGGAAGACATGGTCTAGAATCAGTTAAAGTTGAGGTAGTTTTCTATTCTCTGTTCTTTTATATATTATGTGATTTGAGTGAAACTTGTCGAGGACAGATTAATCTATAACATTTTCATATCAGGAAATAGTTTAATAAGAGAAACTCTTTGGGATTAACTTCTCTAAATACAATGGTAGGATTTGTTGTTACTCAAATTCATAAACAGTAATTGTGATGAAATTTCAGCTTTTGCATGTATGTTTTGCAGATCAGAGGTGGAAACCTGATGATGAGCATGTTGTCATCTGAAGAGAAACTTCTAGTTCAAATTTATTCTTTAGCTTCTTTTTTCACTAGTAAGCAAGTGAAAAATTGTTGCTTAATTGGAGAAAAGTAATAGAATGAACTTGTTTCTCCTTATCCAGGAGGGCTATTAACGACTTAAAATATAACAGCATTGTAATCATGCTAGGAGTTTAGCCTCTATTAAACTACCCTAACTTTGGAGTACATGATTCTCAGATAGGAGCTTGGTAGCCATGCAACACGCATTGCATATGAGAAGGCAATATAGAGATTTTTGTTTTTGCTATTAAGCTATTATACAGAATATCCTTAATGCTAGAATATAGGAAGTAAATGTAACTTATTGAACTAATTCAAGAATGCCTTTTTCAGTGTTTCAGTTTGGATTTCTAATAAGGATTTTTCTGTTTTCTTTGGAAACTTGTAGATTGTAACATCTCCAGCAGTGTAACCTAGAAACTTTTGTCCAAGTGGAACATTATGGAAATGACAATTGGAACCAGACATAGAGAGGAATTTATGTCTGCAAGAGATTATTTGTGGTCTGGTTTCATGATTTACTGTAAAGTGAATAACAGAGATTAGTTATTTGCTGCTTCAAACTCCCATGATCCTATCTTGTTCATTTCACTCATTATTCCTGCATGAACCTTAATTCCAACATGCAGTTGCTTCTGTATATCTCCTCAGCCAAAACACCATTTGTGAACTTATCTAGATGCACATACGCTCATAACTTATTATATCGATTCCTGTTAAATATTATATAAATGCTAATCCGTATGTGTAATCTGTTTTCTTTGATACTGAACAGCCTACAGAAAATAGTGTGAGTAATTCCACTATGTACTCTTTGGAAAACACAGTTGTCCTCTCTTACAAGGAAAAACCTGGTGATTCAGATTCAACTGCAACCAAAGAAGTTGAAGAACACAGTTCTATATCTGCGCCTGATGTTGTAATCTCAAGCTCGTCGAAGCCTATGGCAAAGAAAACAGATCTCGGAAAAAGAGTCAAGGTACCAGTATCTTGCACATCCACTTAGTTTTGGGACCATTATTTAGATTTTGTTGTAGACAGAGAGAATTGGCTAAGAACTTGAGCAAACTAAGTTATATCTGTAGGTCAGGTGATTTACATGCAATGGTTTTTTTTTTTTTTTTGTGGGGGGGGCGGGGGCTCCTGGGGGTTTCCGAGTCTTGATCATTCTCACAGGTGATTGTAACTCTTTTTTCTCTTTCCTCTTGCAATGAACAGCCTAATAGTATCATTGATTTTGGCCCTAGTACTAATAGGAATGCAGTTTGTCGCTCCATTGAGATTGAAATTTTGGTAACGTCTTATCTGAGAGTAATTGGAAATGAGGAAGCCACAAAACTCCAATCTAGAGCTGTAGGCAACGAGTTCATCTTTAAATTTGGAAGGCAGAAGAAATAATCCAGGAACAGATGAGCTACAAGGTTTTTCTTTCTCACATTTTGCATCAATATGCTGCCATTACACAAAATCTATGGTTTATACACATCCGAACTAATGGATACTTTGCATATAGATGTTAGTGTCACGTGTTGAGTTCCAATTAATCATTGCCCCTTACTTTTTGCTCATGCACAATTTCCTTTGTGCAGCCTGCGGGTGCTATTATAAAAAATGTTAGTGCAGAAGTTCTGAGACGTGCAGCTGGCCTCAATGCGAAGAAAAACAATTCTGATTGTGCACTAGGTACTTTTAAACAGGCTAATTGCAGTAACTCTGATATAGAGCAAAAATTTTGTGAGTTAGCTCCAAAAGCAGCACAAAAACGAAGTGTGAAAGAATCAAAGATTGCTGCGGCTCACGATATAGTTTCGTTGAAGTCGCCTCGGAAGACAAATGGCAAAAAGAAAACTCCCTTAATTGTGAAGTTGAGAGAAACTGATCTGACTGACACTGAAAATTGTGCCTTGACTTCACTTTTAGAGATGCAAGACCATGAAGGGAAAAATGCAGCCAGGCTGCAGCCTGATGAAGAAAAACCTATGCTAGTTGAAGTTCAGATGACTGAAATTTCTGCTGGTGAGGAAAGGTCCAGCATGAATTTGTTATCGAATCCACAGAAAGAAAAGGGAAAGAGGAATATCAAATCAAATCCACCAATTCTCCAAGAAACTGGTTTCTCCAAACTGATACTTAATTCAAGCTCGTCTTCTATGTCAGAAAGCAATAAGAAACGAAAATCCAGAGATGGCCCACAAAATTCCAGTTTAAACAATTCTTTGAGTGGGAAGATCACAAAGAAAGCAGTTCGGCCCGACAAGGTGGAGGCTAAAGAACATGGTGCTGCAACTGATAATACCCCGAATTCATTATCAGAGCCACAGAACAAGAAAAAGGTATGTGTAAATTTTCCACACCTTTTGGGGACTGAAGGTTCATCTGTTCAAATGGATTTATCTAGTTCGCTTGGGGACACGATTGATGGTGCAATTGATGGTGCAAGAAACGATGACCTTTCGGTTGAGAAGCCTTGCTCAATCTGTGAATCCAGTTATGATATTGTGGCATCAGGGATTGCTGATATAAGCAACTTGAGGGACTTGCGTTTACCTAAACTGAGGACTATTGCAGGCCGACTTAAACTAACCAAATACAGTAAGCTTCGGAAGGAGTTGCTAGTTGAATTGATATCCGAGCGTCTTGCGAATTGATGAGCATTTAGGTTGTACAGATCATTATCCTTCTCTTTTCTTCCTCCATACTTTTGTAGGTTTCTAGTTTGACAGTGTTTGTATGGCTCCATTGGTATAAGCTACTGCATTATAGACCAAAGGTATACCTCTATCCATGTCGACCCAACACATGTCCGATTGAGATATTGACTTGTATACATGAAAAAGGAAACGTGAGATTTTACAAATGGAATGGAGGGCCTCCCTCTTTTCAGGTGCAGTTTAGGGTTTCATGTAGTGCTATTTGAGCTTTTATTTTTACATATTTGCATTCTGTATGGCCCTTTAAACTGTTTAGTTAAAGCATACTGAATTTTCTACGTGTTCTTAGCGAGAGTAGTGTTTCACTCGTAGAACTTTTTACTCAGCAAAGCAATCAAGGGCCAGATATACCAAATACCATTACACAACAAGCTTCTCTGTCTCTTTTGGTATGAGGAAAATTTGACAGTGCTATTTAACAAAAATCTGAAAGTTAATCACAAGAACAACTTGTAACGTGCATCCCTTATGCATGCAAAATCTGATGGATCAGTTTCAGTACAACCTCAAAAGGTATCAATCTATAGTTTTGGATATCCACATAGACCTTGTCCGATTGTGGGATAGCACAAAGCTGCCATCCTGTCCTGATATCCGATGGCAAGTCACGCTCTATCAGTTCATAATCGTAAATTCTCCAATTTCGAGACAGCCTCTGCACTTGCTTCTGAACCACCTGGAGAAAACAAAATGATTTGATGGAGTGATGTAAAAATAAACATGCATTAAGCGTGAAGGAATTACTTTTGGCAGAGCCCGGTTATCTATCGACAGCTTTTTCTAGTTTTTGTACGGAAAATGTCGAATCATTTTTGAAACCTAAAACCTTGTACGCATCAAGCTCGTTGCTCCATCAATCCTAACAGTGGCGGTTTTTCCACTTTCTTATTCCTCCTCTTCTGCTTGCCAAGCTAGACAAACCATTTGCTTTGTTTTTTTCCTTGATAAATAATTGTGAATTATTTAGCAGTGTTGCTCCTAGAGAAACTCCTCTTTTTCCCTGGATAATTTCTCTTCCCCTCACTTTCCCCTTATCGAAAATCTCCTTCAAGTACAAGAAAACAGAGTTGTATAATGCATACATTCTCTACACATCCAGAAAAAGGGCACCCTCTCTCCTACATTGAATTCAAGATGAGCATTCGATACAATGGTTTTCTTTTTATTCTTTAGGGTCTTCAAATAGATGGTGTTAATTTTGGGATATTGCATCTGGGTACAAAGAAATCATAAGCTGCAAGATGAGAGTGGTGGCTGGTGGTACAGTTGGAGATGGTGCTTGCTTGAGTAATTTTCTAAATCCAGAAAAATTCAAGTCTTTTGGAAAGATGTTTCAAGGAGATGACTTTTTTTTTTTTTGTCGTTAACAAGAAAGGTGGGAATGATCTTGTTGGCTGCCTGAGAGAAGATGTTAGAGAAGAAGGAGAATCTTGCTATCAATTTGGGAAAAATAAGAGTGGAAGGCTATTTTTTTTTTTCATTTAGTTCATAAAAAAATAGAAAGGCTGTGCCAATAGCCTCTTCCTATATGCAAACTAGCTTAAGCTAACTACCACCTTACCAGCTCCATCCAGGAATAGAATAGCTTAGCATTCATGGTCAAAAAGAGTCTAAGCACTCAGTTGTCAAAACTGGATTGGTCATAAATGAAGAGGGTTGTAACAATAGATGGCATTAAAAGGCTGGTGCATAAATTAAATGAATATCAATACTTAAAATCCAGAAGGGTGCAATGAAACTGTAAACAAAGACAAAGAATCCCTTCTGGAATTTTACCTTTTAGGCTCTCCAACTTAGCATCACCCTCCCTGATTGCATGGACAAGATGAATAACACGATACTGGAGCTTTCCATTTTCCACAGCAAGCTTCTTAGCCTGAAAATCAAAGGTGTAGATACTGTAGCTCATTTCAGAAGAAAGACTACCAATATAAAAACGTGAGTTACCTTTTCTCGTTCCAAAGCTAGCTCTGCATTTGCACCTTCTAGCTTTGCCTGAAGCTCACTTATAGTTTTCAAATGTTCCTCGCTTCCAGCATCTAAGAGAGTTTCCCGGTTTTGTTAGTAAAGCAGGAAATTTGGTTTTTAGCTAGCACACACTTTAAGTTAAGTGGCGTGCCTTAGGTTTACCTCTATTACTTGCAACAGAAGCTTCCAGTCTTGACAGCCGATCCTTTAAACACACAAATGCAAGTTAGAAGATGCAAATGGTAAAGGATAAATGCAAGTGTTTGTTATTAGTGATCATTTAGGAAAAACTACAGGTTGATGATAACACATCATAATGTTCAATCATACAGAACTAGATGAAAAGAAATAAATGGCCTTGAACTCTGGTTCAAAAGAAGGAAAAAGAAGATGAACATAAATGAAACAAGAGATTAGAATGGTCAAACCAAAAAATAACCATATCACGCAGGGAACTGCATTTTCAGCACCTGGCCTGCATGCTAATCAGCTTTCATAAAGTTCCAAAGCTCATGTAGTCCATTATTTTCCAAATGGAAGGTGGGAGTGATGGAAGATAATCCTAAGCTGCCAACCCCTACCAGCCGAGAGGGGATAACCCTATATTTCATTTGTTCAACCATTTCTAAAAGCTGGCTAACTGGGTACTCTGATTTTGTTTTCTCTTACGTAAAACCTTGAAGCTTGTCATCAAAGTGATATTTGGGTACAAAATCGCTCTTTCAATCAGAGGCAGCAAACTATACAACGGTGGAGATGTAAATTTCTTACGATTAAACAAAAAATAGGGTTCAGCATTACGAATTGCCTCAATCTGTTCATAGTTTTATTTTAATCGGAATTAATGCGTTCATAGTTAACGCTGCCATATTTAATCAAATCTCAATAAATGTAAACAACATCTTGTCTAACTGGGTCGATGAAAAGAAGAGCATTAACAAAAAAAAATATGTTTTCGTTTGATCACATAAAGAAATCAAAAGTTATTAAATGTGGAGCATCAAAAGGCCAGCATTCACAGCACAAAACACAGGCATGGAATCTTTAAGTCTTTCTCAACACCTTCGTAAGCAAAATAACGTTGACTTCAATTTCCATTTTCAGGGCCAATAAAACACAAACACAGATTCAAGATTTTGGTTTTGTTTCTTGTCTCCTATATTTCACAGCAATTAAACAGAAGAAGAAAAAGAAACTGCATTTTTGTGCAAACTATCACTCAAAAAAAAGAAAATTCCTGTTGATAAATCCAGTCCAAACAAAACCCAAATTTTGAAACCCATCTTCCTCACCAACACCACCTGTCAAACCCAGAAAACAAAAAAAACAAAACCTTACATTTTTATGAACTACAGAGCTCATCTTCCCCAATTCTTTTCAAACCCCGTGATTAAAAACAAAAGAAAAGACTATAACTTTATAAATCGACACCGACAGGCACACATAACCCACATCAAGAAAGTCTCTGTAAACTCTACAACAACGCAAAATAGATGGTGGGCACATGAAAAATCATACATAAACTCAGAAAGACATGAACTTTGTTTTAGATGTGAATTGGAAAATCAGACCTCAGCTTCAGAGGCTCTTTGATAGAAGGGTTTGAGGACATCTTCAAGCTTGGTTTTTGTCTCAGAAGCTGCCATTTTCTTTGGACTTGTGTTTGTGCCCTAGGAGACTAATGACTGACCAGCCAGAACGACTTTACCTATCGATGACGTGTCTTGTTTCATTGACAGTCCGATGAACCATTTTGTTTTTCAATGTTGTTGTTATGAGATTATTTTCTCAAGGAAAATCACTTGAGTCATATTAGTAAATTTTATAATTTTAAAACCTGATTGGATTGATTTGAGGTAAAGTAAAGTTACTGAAAGAATCGATCTGATATTAGGTTATGTTTGTATTCTGAAAAACAATTGGATTGATTTGAGGTAAAGTAAAGTTACAAGTTGAAAGAATCGATCTAATCTTAGGTTATATTTGTATTCTGAAAAACAATTATCGAGAAATCACTTTTCAAATTTTTTTGTGTTTGTTTGTTATTAGAAAAGTTGGTCAATGAAAAACATTTTCCAGTTAACAAAAAATACTTTCCAGTTAACGAAAATATTTTTTAGTCAAAAAAATTTTTTGCTTAATTTTCAGGAAAGTGTTTT